>NC_142464.1:43409061-43712091 GCF_049115385.1 Moschus berezovskii | reverse complement strand
TATTACAAGTGTAACATTATTCTGTGTTTGTGCCTATTTTTCCTTTACTAGTAAGATCTATACATTCATACAGTTCTCCCTTGCAGTTTACCATATATTTTATTTTGATTTGAAGAACTCCCTTAAGCATTTTTTTTTGCAAAGCAGGGGTAGTGGTGACAAACTCCCTTCATTTTTGTTTTCTTGCCTACTTTGTCTTTCAGTTTATTTTTCTCTCCTTTATTCTTAAAAAAAATAATTTTTTTTTCCAGGTAAAATGTTTTCGATTCATAGATTTCTCTTTCTTTTACTTTTTTTTCCTTTGGCATTTTGAAATATGTCATTCCACTCTCTCCTGGCCTACATGGTTTCTGTTGAGAAATCCAGTCTTACTGAGAGGTGGGAGTGTGGGGCTTATTATATGGTAAGTTATTTTCCTCTTCCTACTTTCAAAATTCTGTCTTTGTCTTTTGACAATTTGATTATGTGTCTTGGTGTAGTGTTCTTTGGTTTGCTCATATTTTAGACCATTCATAAATCTGGATGTCCATTTCCCTCATTAGATTTGGGGAGTTTTCAGTCATTACTTTAAAAAAAAAAAGTGCTTTCTGCCTCTTTCACTCTCTTCTCCTCAGTTCAGTCACTCAGTCGTGTCCGAATCTCTGCGACCCCATGAATCACAGCACGCCAGGCCTCCCTGTCCATCACCAACTCCCGGAGTTCACTCAAACTCATGTCCACAGAGTCGGTGATGCCATCCAGCCATCTCATTCTCGGTCGTCCCCTTCTCCTCCTGCCCCCAACCTTTCCCAGCATCAGAGTCTTTTCCAGTGAGTCAACTCGTCGCATGAGGTAGCCAAAGTATTGCAGTTTCAGCTTCAGCATCAGTCCCTCCAATGAACACCCAGGATAGATCTCCCTTAGAATGGACTGGTTGGATCTCCTTGCGGTACAAGGGACTCTCAAGAGTCTTCTCCAACACCACAGTTCAAAAGCATCAATTCTTTGGCGATCAGTTTTCTTCACAGTCCAACTCTCACATCCACACATGACCACGGGAAAAACCATAGCCTTGACTAGACGGACCTTGGTTGGCAAAGTAATGTCTCTGCTTTTTAATATATTATCTAGGTTGGTCATAACTTTCCTTCCAAGGAGTAAGCTTCTTTTAATTTCATGGCTGCAATCAGCATCTGTAGTGATTTTGGAGCCCCCAAAAATAAAGTCTGACACTGTTTCCACTGTTTTTCCATCTATTTCCCATGAAGTGATGGGACCAGATGCCATGATCTTTGTTTTCTGAATGTTGAGCTTCAAGCCAACCTTTTCACTCTCCTCTTTCACTTTCATCAAGAGGCTTTTGAGTTCCTCTTCACTTTCTGCCATAAGGGTAGTGTCATCTGCATATCTGAGATTATTGATATTTCTCCCGGCAATCTTGATTCCAGCTTGTGCTTCTTCCAGTCCAGCATTCCTCATGATGTACTCTGCATATAAGTTAAATAAGCAAGGTGACAATATACAACCTTGATGCACTCCTTTTCCTATTTGGAACCAGTCTGTTGTTCCATGTACAGTTCTGACTGTTGCTTCCTGACCTGCATACAGGTTTCTCAAGAGGCAGGTCAGGAGCTCTAGTATTCCCATCTCTTTCAGAATGTTCCACAGTTTATTGTGATCCACACAGTCACAGGCTTTGGCATAGTCAATGAAGCAGAAATAGATGCTCTTCTGGAACTCTCCTGCTTTCTCCATGATCCAGCGGATGTTGGCAATTTGATCTCTGGTGCCTCTGCCTTTTCTAAAACCTGCTTGAACATCTGGAAGTTCACAGTTCACATATTGCTGAAGCCTGGCTTGGAGAATTTTGAGCATGACTTTACCAGCGTGTGAGATGAGTGCAATTGTGCGGTAGTTTGAGCATTCTTTGGCATTGCCTTTCTTTGGGACTGGAATGAAGACTGAACTTTTCCAGTCCTGTGGACACTGCTGAGTTTTCCAAATTTGCTGACATGTTGAGTGCAGCACTTTCACAACATCATCTTTCAAGATTTGAAATAGCTCAACTGTAATTCCATCACCTCCACTAACTTTGTTCCTAGTGATGCTTTCTAAGGCCCACTTGACTTCACATTCCAAGATGTCTGGCTCTAGGTCAGTGATCACGTTATTGTGACTATCTTGGTCATGAAGATCTTTTTTGTACAGTTCTTCTGTGTATTCTTGCCACCTCTTCTTAATATCTTCTGCTTCTGTTAGGTCCATACCATTTCTGTCCTTTATCGAGCCCATCTTTGCATGAAATGTTCCCTTGGAATCTCGAATTTTCTTGAAGAGATCTCTTCTCCTAGGACTCCCATAATGCAAATATGGTTCAGTTGATGTCATAAAATTCTATAGGCTTTCATTATTTTTTCTCTTTTCATTGGATCATTTCAAATAACCTATATATGAGTTAGATGATTCTTTCTTCCACTTGACTGAGTCTGCAGTTGCTCTCTATTGCATTAAAAAAAAAAAAAATTCATTTCTTGTATCCTTTAGCTCCAGAATTTCAATGTGGTTCTTTTATTTTATAACTTCTACCTCTGATAAATTTCTTTTTGTCCATGTACTGTTTTCCAGATTATGTTGTCTATCTTACAAAATAAATTTGAGTCAGCTTTTATTTATACATAAATGGTACAATTCAATGGATAGTGCTGATTAAATATAAGGGACTAGAATAAGCACTCTGGAAGACACAGGAATATATGAGTTACTCCACAACTTAGAGAAAACCCAATGTACAGATAAATATGAGCTATTTTCTTAAGCTACAATGCAATATAAGAGAAAAAACTAACTGTTCCAGGCAGAATGTAAGATGTGTTCTCACAGAAGGAGAGAGAAAGTACCCTAAGACAACAGAGGAGACAGGGATTAAATGTACCTGGGGCATGAGAGAGGGTTTCCTAGAAGAAGGAGAATTTGAGATATTTTAGTTGGACCTCCATTCACCCAAGCAAAAGTAGACTTTGCAAGAAGTATTAAGAGCAGGTGGTTGATGTGAGTAGTCCAGCAGGGGAATGGGACAATAATTGAGGGAGAATAGAGTCAACAAGGGGTACAATTATTAAGCTACTAGAGCTTCTTCAGTGGTTCTGTAGCTGCAACCTGGGGAGAAGCTCTAGAACACTCTATAAAATACACACCCCAGAATTATTCCAACCAAGGAGTAAACAGTTGGGAATTTATACCCCCATATTTCTCAGTGGTTAAGGGTTGCTCCTAGAGGGATATTACTTTCTAAGCACTTCTGGTCCACAGAAGAATAGCTTCTATCCCTAGAAGGCCAACTGAAGAAAACAAGAAATTCAGTTCTAAAGCAAATACAAGTAATCTCTGAAAATCTTCAAATACTCTCTTGCTATGTATTGAGTGCCTCTATTTGTCAAATACACACAATATAGTGATTTAAAGTAGGCAACTTCTGAGGTGTCAGTGCCAAAGTATTGCTGTCTCACTGTAAGTAGCTTAAAGATTACCCAGTATAATAATGTTTTCATAAGCAAAAGCAACTTAGTCTATCTTCTGTTAAACATTCCTCATAATAGGAAAGAAGGAATTTAATACCTGCACATATATATCTAATCTATTCCAATGATTCCTGAGCAGACATGACCTTCTAATGTTTCTCTGTAAGAGTTCCATAAAACAAAACATCTGGGGAGAAGAAACGCAAAGTAATCTGAATTGTAAATATGTGACTGTGATCTAAAAACTGTAGCCATAATAGTATGCCAAGCTAAATAATAACTTTTAAAACTGTTTTTATTACTTAAGGCTTTATACTTATTGATAATCTAATCAGTTTCCACTCCTGGAAAGTGCCCATTTGAGTCATGCAAGCAAACAATACTCTGTCATGCTCTATTATCTCTGCTTTTATTAACCGTCATTGAGTATTTTTTAACATTCAAACTTGGAAACAATCTAAAAGGCATAGCACACAATCCAAAGAAAGGTTTGATTTGATGAAAAGAGCAAATGAATTTAGTGCTACCTCTGAGTTTCCTGCTGCTCACAATGATAACCTACAGATTTTGGTAGGTCATCTTCACTATGTAAGTCCACTTGCACAAAGAGACAACACAGCTAAACACAAAATATCAAATAACAACATAAAAACAAAAAAAAATTTTTTTTTTTCCTATTATGACTTGACTGCTACCCATTTGGAGTATTCTTGAAGGGCTACAGAAAAGGCTGCTGCTGCTGCTAAGTCACTTCAGTCGTGTCCGACTTTGTGTGACCCCATAGACGGTAGTCCACCAGGCTCCTCCATCCCTGGGATTCTCCAGGCAAGAACACTGGAGTGGGTTGCCATTTCCTTCTCCAGTGCATGAAAATTAAAAGTGAAAGCGAAGTTTCTCAGTCGTGTCCAACTCCTAGTGACCCCATGGACTGCAGCCTACCAGGCTCCTCCATCCATGGGATTTTCCAGGCAAGAGTACTGGAGTGGGGTGCCATTGCCTAGGCTAGGAGTAGTAAAAACATGTAGAACTGGAGTCAGAAGAACAGAATTCAAGTCCTCCCCTGACAAAAAATTGCTGTAATAGGTATAGAATGAATAAATGTATAAATGTTCATGGTATTGATATTCCAATTAAAAACTGTAATTTTGATTATTTCTATACTTCGCTTGACTGCAGCCATGAAATTAAAAGACGCTTACTCCTTGGAAGGAAAGTTATGACCAACCTAGATAGTATATTAAAAAGCAGAGACATTACTTTGTCAACAAAGGTCCGTCTAGTCAAGGCTATGGTTTTTCCAGTGGTCATGTATGGATGTGAGAGTTGGACTGTGAAGAAAGCTGATCGCCGAAGAATTGATGCTTTTGAACTGTGGTGCTGGAGAACACTCTTGAGAGTCCCCTGGACTGCAAGGAGATCCAAGCAGTCCATTCTAAAGGAGATCAATCCTGGGTGTTCATTGGAAGGACTGATGCTAAAGCTGAAACTCCAATACTTTGGCCACCTCAAGCAATGAGTTGACTCACTGGAAAAGACTCTGATGCTGGGAAGGATTGGGGGAAGGAGGAGAAGGGGACGACAGAGAATAAGATGGCATCACTGACTCGATGGACATGAGTTTGAGTGAACTCCGGGAGTTGGTGATGGAGAGGGAGGCCTGGCGTGCTGTGATGCATGGGGTCGCAAAGAGTCGGACACGACTGAGCGACTGAACTGAACTGATACTTCGCTTATGATCAATACTTTGAATTCAAAATCCAGCTGTCATTTACTGCTACTCACCTTGAATAATCTAATCTTTAGATTTCCTCATCTGCAGTGATCTTTAGATTAAGATCACTTAATTTTCAGGATTACATTGATAAGTAAATAAGATCACATGTACCGAAGAACTTGGCACAGTGTCTGCATCAAGTCCGCCTCTTCTTTTCATCCCTCTGTTCCTGCACTGATTTTATTTGTGTGTTGTAGACTGTAAATTCCCTTAGGGAAGGAGATACATCTTATTTATTTTCTGAAGAGGCCCAGCACATAGTCCTGATCTTTACACAGGGTAGGTATTAAATTTTTTTAAAAAGTGAACAAACATGTATCGAAGCTAATTTTAGATTATAGCTCTAAATGAAAAATGGAGACATGCGTTTTTGAGCATGGAAAAGACATGGGAAATATTCTAGGAAGTTTATGTGATATTTATTTGAGAAATATAAGAGTTTATATGAGAAATGACTCTTTAGGAATAAACTTTGTAATCAAACTGCCAAAACATGTATTGATAAGTGAGCAAGTCCCTTGAACTAATCATCTTGGAAGGCTGTTCTAAGATTTTCCTTTTGCTCACGACATTTTAAATACCTGCTTTGAGAGTTTGCATATGAATCACAAGGGAAAATGAGCATAATATTTTATAGCCAGATTTCAGTTTTAAAACCAAAAGTAGTTATTTAATTACTACTCCCAAACTTAGTGATCTGCTGTGGCTTGAAAGGACTACTATTATCTATAAGCAGATAAACATTAAAGTACAATGATTTCTCAGTCTAATAATACATAGAAAAACATGACACATGAATGACATATATTTGAAGACAATTTTAAAATAAATTCCCAAAGATATACTGAGTAATAGCAACACTGTCTAGTAAAGACAGTTTCACAAGATATTTATTTGGAATAGAGTGCGATTCATCTAACTACTTCTAGAGAGATATTTCAGTTCAGTTCAGTTCAGTTCAGTCGCTCAGTCGTGTCCGACTCTCCGCGACCCCATGAATCACAGCACGCCAGGCCTCCCTGTCCATCACCAACTCCCGGAGTTCACTCAAACTCATGTCCACAGAATCGGTGATGCCATCCAGCCATCTCGTTCTCAGTCGTCCCCTTCTCCTCCCGCCCCCAACCTTTCCCAGCATCAGACTCTTTTCCAGTGAGTCAACTCGTCTCATGAGGTGGCCAAAGTATTGGAGTTTCAGCTTTAGCATCAGTCCCTCCAATGAACATCCAGGATTGATCTCCTTTAGAATGGACTGGTTGGATCTCCTTGCAGTATAAGGGACTCTCAAGAGTCTTCTCCAACACCACAGTTCAAAAGCATCGATTCTTCGGCGATCAGCTTTCTTCACAGTCCAACTCTCACATCCATACATGACCACGGGAAAAACCATTGCCTTGACTAGACGGACCTTGGTCGGCAAAGTAATGTCTCTGCTTTTTAATATACTATCAAGGTTGGTCATAACTTTCCTTCCAAGGAGCAAGCGTCTTTTAATTTCATGGCTGCAATCAGCATCTGCAGTGATTTTGGAGCCCAAAAAAACAAAGTCTGACACTGTTTCCACTGTTTTTCCATCTATTTCCCATGAAGTGATGGGACCAGATGCCATGATCTTTGTTTTCTGAATGTTGAGCTTCAAGCCAACCTTTTCACTCTCCTCTTTCACTTTCATCAAGAGGCTTTTGAGTTCCTCTTCACTTTCTGCCATAAGGGTAGTGTCATCTGCATATCTGAGGTTATTGATATTTCTCCCAGCAATCTTGATTCCAGCTTGTGCTTCTTCCAGCCCAGCGTTCCTCATGATGTACTCTGCATATAAGTTAAATAAGCAAGGTGACAATATACAACCTTGACGTACACCTTTTCCTATTTGGAACCAGTCTGTTGTTCCATGACTGGTTCTAACAGTTGCTTCCTGACCTGCATACAGGTTTCTCAAGAGGCATTTAGTAACACTTTAATCACATTATTTTGTGAATGTATATATACGAGGCTCTACATTAACCCTGTTAAATATATATACTTACATATGCACAAAATAAGCAAATAATATGGCTATACTATCTAGACCAAAGTCACAGCTTTCTTGTCCACTTCAGCATCGGCCACTCTCCTAAGTAAATACAGTGAAAAACTATCAGCTTCATCATCCCTACCATCTCCTTCCCAATGGTCTCTTCCCTCCATGTCACTCATTCTCATAAATACAACTTAAACCTTATCATCCCTCCAGATCACTCCACCTCCAAAATAACTAATGCAAACATCCCACTCTGTTCACAATCCCCTACTCTTCTAGTTTGCTTGCTTATCTACTCTCATCTTAAACATTCTTCAGCCTAATTGGAGTCTCCACGGCCTCCTATGGTATTGCTCTTTTACATCATAACTTACCTTTCAGCTCCTTTCCCCACCTTCACTGCTACTACCCAGGAATAAGCTACCAGAGTTAGTTAATGTGTCTATTATGATAAACTCCCAATGGATCTCCCTGCTTCTGCGTGTCCTCAACAGTCTGTTGAGTCTATTCTTGGCCGAGCAGTTAGAGTAATCCTTGGAACAGATAAGTCCTGTCGGGGAACCCTTCTGCTCAGTATGATCTAATAAAACACTATTGGAATAAAGATCAAAGTCCCAATAATGACCTGTAAAAGCATATATGATCTGGTCCCTTGTTGCATGTGTGACTTCATTTCTTTCCACTTTCTCCTTGCTAACTGTAATCCAACCACAGCCTTCTCAACTCTACTCAGCACATAGTACAGGCACAACCGTACAGATCTTCTTGTAGGCTGTACTCTGCTCTCAAGGGTCTTCATGGTTTACTCCTTCACCTCCTTCAAGTTTCTGCCCAAACGTCCCTTGTCAATGAAACATTTAGACAATCCTGTTTCAACGAGCAAATGACACTCCCCAACCTCATCAGCACTACTCTCCTCCCCTGCTTTTTTCCTACAGACATATTTCCATCTGACAAACTACATTCCCTTAGTTTTTTTGTATTGCCCATTGTTTACTGAATTCTCATTAAAATGTAAGATTCATAAGGGTGGAGACTTTTGTCTCTCACTCACTGATGTAGTCCCTATTCCTAAAACAATGCTTTGGACATGGTAGGCACCTGATGATTATTTAATGAATGCTGCTTAGATTTAATGGTCCATTATTTCAACCATATTTTTTTGCCACCAAATTTGTGTATATAAATGTCTAGATGATTAAGTTAATTATTGAAGATGATAAAGGAAAAGTTTCATTCAAGTTGGGATTTAAATCATCTTATGAGAGAACTCCAAAATTCTTCTGAAGCTAGATAAATGAAACCAGGGATTGAACCCTGTCTTCTGCACTGGTTGGTGGGTTCTTTACTACTGAGCCACCAGGAAAGCCCTTATAAACTACGGCTGCTGCTGCTAAGTCACTTCAGTCGTCTCCGACTCTGTGTGACCCCATAGACAGCAGCCCACCAGGCTCCCCCATCCCTGGGATTCTCCAGGCAAGAACACTGGAGTGGGTTGCCATTTCTTTCTCCAATGCATGAAAGTGAAAAGTGAAAGTGAAGTCACTCAGTCGTGTCCGACTCTTAGCGACCCCATGGACTGCAGTCTACCAGGCTCTTCCATCCATGGGATTTTCCAGGCAAGAGTACTGGAGTGGGTTGCCATTGCCGACTCCGATAAACTATGGCTATTAGAGGTCAACATGAAAGATGTGATTCTCTTAACCAAGTTTTTCAGAAATACAACTTTGACCTTCCAGTTCAAGTTCAGTTCAGTTGCTCAGTTGTCTCTGACTCCTTGCGACCCCATACACTGCAGCACGACAGGCTTCCCTGTCCATTGCCAACTCCCGGAGCCTACTCAAACTCATCTCCATTGAGTCGGTGATGCCATCCAACCATCTCAACCTCTGTGGTCCCCTTCTCCTCCCACCTTCAATCTTTCCCAGCATCAGGGTATTCCCAAAGAGGAAGTTCTTCCCATCAGGTGGCCAAGGTACTGAAGTTTCAACTTCAACATCAGTCCTTCCAGTGAACACCCAGGACTGATCTCCTTTAGGATGGACTGGTTGGATCTCCTTGCAGTCCAAGGGACTCTCAACAGTCTTCTGCAACACCACAGTTCAAAAACATCAATTCTTTGGTGCTCAGCTTTCTTTATAGTCCAACTCTCACATCCATATATGACTACTGGAAAAACCATACCTTTGACTAGGCAGACCTTTGTTGGCAAAGTAATGTCTCTGCATTTTAATAAGCTGTCTAGGTTGGTCATAACTTCTCTTTCAAGGAGCAAACGTTTTTTAAATTTCATGGTTGCAGTCACCATCTGGAGTGATTTTTGGAACCCAGAAAGATAAAGTCTGTCACTGTTTCCACTGCTTCTCCATCTATTTGCCATGAAGTGATGGGACCAGATGACATGATCTTAGTTTTCTGAATGTTGAGTTTTAAGTGAATTTTTTCACTCTCCACTTTCACTTTCATCAAGAGGCTCTTCTGTTCTTCACTTTCTGCCATAAGGGTGGTGTCATCTGCACATCTGAGGTTATTGATATTTCTCCTGGCAATCTTGATTCCAGCTTGTGCTTCATCCAGCCCAGTGTTTCTCATTATGTACTCTGCATATAAGTTAAATAAGCAGGGTGACAATATACAGCCTTGACGTACTACTTTCCCAATTTGAAACCAGTGTGTTGTTCCATGTCCAGTTCTAACTGTTGCTTCCTGATCTATATACAGATTTCTCAAGAGGCAGGTCAGGTGGTCTGGTATTCCCATCTCTTTAAAAATTTTTCAGTTTGTTGTGGTCCACACAGTCAAAGGCTTTGGCATTTATTGACTAATAAAGCATACAAAAAAAAAAAAAAAAGGCACTTCCATCTAGGTTCTTCTTTAGAAACTACAATAAAAATAATGAAGAAGAAAGGAAAGCTCCACCTTGAGTAAGAAATGGCCATAACTATAGGTAGTTGATCATGAATACTACTTATCAAATTCAACAAAATGTGGACCAAAAGGCCAATAGCCAACATACAAACTCTCAAGACCTCCAGTGGACTACACAGTTTCCCAAATATCACAGTCCTAAGAGGTCTATTCAAAATTCCTTTGACTGAAGTAATTACATCTGGTGGACATGGCCAAACCATTAAAAGAAAAATAAATCTAGAAAAACCCTGAAGGGCCCGAGGTTCACTTCCAGAGAATGACAGGGAAAAGGGAGTTGAAGGAGGAAGCATGCAGGTAAAGCTTTGTCCTTATCTTTGCTTTGACTTCATGGTAGAGGAAGCCTGTCTGGAAGTGAGGCTGATGAAAATGTTGCAGAAGCCATGATCAGTGTTGTAGCTTTGACCAGTCAGCTGAGCAAAAATAGGTATTAGGTGACTGCACTGACAGCCTGTTACAAAAATGCTTTACCGAGTCATGTCAACTTCCCACTCATGTCAAAGTAAAAATCTAAAGAATAGCTAAGATAAAATCCATCCTGTTCTTAAAATCTTTCATCATTCTCTGACTCCTACAAATTTTAACTACTTAAAACTCCTACAAAATTTAACACTAGTCTCTAGCTTTCTCCTGCTACTTCCTATGGTCCAGCCTGATGTGCCCAGTCATCACTACGTGAAACTTCAAATCCTAAAGCATACGCTTCTACCTAGAAGGGCTTGTTTCCCACCTTGCTTCCTCTCCCCACTAACTGGCTGAAATTCCTTGTTGTTTTTCACAGAGCCACTTAACAACCCAATCATCCAAAAAATTTCCACTTAAAATTGGTTTACAGTATATGAAATAATTCATTCTTAAAAAGCATATATTTAAGGAAATATACCTTAAACACTAAGATTACTCATCTAGAGCCAGACATCCTAGACTGTGAGATCAAGTGGGCCTTAGGAAGCATCACTACGAACAAAGCTAGTGGAGGTGATGGAATTCCAGTTGAGCTATTTCAAATCCTGAAAGATGATGCTGTGAAAGTGCTGCACTCAATATGCCAGCAAACTTGGAAAACTCAGTAGTGGCCACGGGACTGGAAAAGGTCAGTTTTCATTCCAATCCCAAAGAAAGGCAATGCCAAAGAATGCTCAAACTACTACACAATTGCACTCATCTCACACACAAGCAGAGTAATGCTCAAAATTCTCCAGGCCAGGCTTCAACAGTAAGTAAACTGTGAACTTCCAGATGTTCAAGCTGGACTTAGAAAAAGGAGAGAAACCAGAGATCAAATTGCCAACATCCGCTGGATGATCGAAAAAGCAGGAGAGTTCCAGAAAAACATCTATTTCTGCTTTAATGCCTATGCCAAAGCCTTTGATTGTGTCAGTTCAGTTCAGTTCAGTCACACAGTCGTGTCCGACTCTTTGCAACCCCATGAACTGCAGCAAGCCAGGCCTCCCTGTCGATCACCAACTCCCGGAGTTCACTCAAACCCACGTCCATTGTGTTGGTGATGCCATCCAACCATCTCATCCTCTGACGTCCCCTTCTCCTCCTACCCTCAATCTTTCCCAGCATCAGGGTCTTTTCAAATGAGTCAGCTCTCAGCATCAGGTGGCCAAAGTATTGGAGATTCAGCTTCAACATAAGTCCTTTCAATGAATACCCAGGACTGATCTCCTTTAGGATGGACTGGTTGGATCTCCTTGCAGTCCAAGGGACTCTCAAGAGTCTTCTCCAGCACCACAGTTCAAAAGCATCAATTCTTTGGTGATCAGCTTCCTTCACAGTTCAACTCTCACATCCATACATGACTACTGGAAAAATCATAGCCTTGACTAGATGGACATTTGTTGGCAATGTAATGTCTCTGCTTTTTAATATGCCATCTAGGTGTGACTATGTGGATCACGATAAACTGTGGAAAATTCTGAAAGAGATGAGAATACCAGATCACCTGACCTGTCTCTTGAGAAACCTATATGCAGGTCAGGAAGCAACATTTGGAACTGGACATGGAACAACAGACTGGTTTCAAATAGGAAAAGGAGTACCGTCAAGGCTGTATATTGTCACTCTGCTTATTTAACTTATATGCAGAATACATCATGAGAAATGCTGGGCTGGATGAAGCACAAACTGCAATCAAGATTGCCGGGAGAAATATCAATAACCTCAGATATGCAGATGACATCACCCTTATGGCAGAAAGTGAAGAAGAACTAAAGAGCCTCTTGATGAAAGTGAAAGAGGAGAGTGAAAAATGTTGGCTTAAAGCTCAACAGTCAGAAAACTAAGATCATGGCATCTGGTCCCATCACTTCATGGCAAATAGATGGGGAAACAGTGGCTGACTTTGTTTTTCTGGGCTCCAAAATCACTGCAGATGGTGAGTGCAGCCATGAAAGTATAAGATGCTTACTCCTTGGAAGGAAAGTTATGACCAACCTAGACAGCATATTAAAAAGCAGAGACATTACTTTGCCAACAAAGGTCCATCTAGTCAAGGCTATGGTTTTTCCAGCAGTCATGTATGGATGTGAGAGTTGGACTATAAAGAAAACTGAGCGCCAAGAATTGATGCTTTTGAAGTGTGGTATTGGAGAAGACTCTTGAGAGTCCCTTGGACTGCAAGGAGATCCAACCAGTCCATCCTAAAGGAGATCAGTCCTGGGTGTTCATTGGAAGGACTTATGCTGAGGCTGAAACTCAAATACTTTGGCCACCTGATGCAAAGAGCTGACTCATTTGAAAAGACCCTGATGCTGGGAAAGATTGAGGGCAGGAAGAGAAGGGGACAACAGAGGAAGAGATGGTTCGATGGCATCACTGACTCAATGGACATGAGTTTGGGTAAACTCTGGGAGCTGGTGATGGACAGGGAGTCCTGGCGTGCTGTAGACCATGGGGTCACAAAGAGTCGGATACAACTGAGTGACTGAACTGAACTGTCCACTGAGGTGCAAGCAGATTCTTGCTTCCCAAAGACTAATTTAACCATACAGAGAAAACTAGAAATACTGAAGAGCAAGAAATGTCTAGAAGTAGCAAGTGCTCTGTCATGAGTAAAACATGTGATTGGCAACTTTATTTTTCTGCTTTTGGCTATTTTCCTTCTATGATCAAGCCTGATTCCTTTAAAATAAAGGGTAGTAAGGTGATGTGACCCTAATTATTTTAAAGCTAAAATTTATTAAAACCTTGCCCTCATTATCTAATTTAATCATAGCAAACAACAGCTAAATTAGTTACAGATATTTCCCATATTTTATAGATGAGGAAACCAATGCTGAAAGAGAGTAAATAATTTTCCGAGAGTCATACCAACTGTAAGTTCTAAGTCAATGTGATTTCCAAAACTAGATTTCTTACTTAGCACTGTATCCTAAACTTATCAATATATTTACTGAAGCATCTCTGAACAAATCATTTCAAAATAAGCCAATGGCTTCATCTGCAATACTTTACCCTGTCTGTAATACTTCACCCAAGCCATTGCTTCTATGATTCCAGCCAAAAATAAAAAAAAAGGGCCTTACTTTTCATTTCTATTATACCTAACTAGCTTTGAAAATACTTTCACAAGCATTAATGGTTTAAATTACACAGCAAATCTGCAAGACTTTCACCATTTCATACAGAGGAAGGAGGTACAGAGATACTAAAAATCATCCAGTCACACTGCTAAATACAGCCAGAATACAGATATAAGCTTTCTTAGCCTAATATCAGTGCTCCTTCCAGAACAGCTAAAGACTTTAGAAGTATCTGAGATCTTTTCTTAGATATTAAAATAATGAAGTGTTCAGTGAACTGTCACGTTGCCCTGTTTCATTCAGATTTGAAGACATTCATTGTTATTACTTTCATATTATGTAGAAATTATGATCATAGACATTATTTTCAGTAATATAATGAGTCCAGTCATTGATCAAGGAATTTTCAATGTCAGGCACTGCCCACCAGTTTCACAAGCCCAAGGCCTGAAATGACATGGTTTCTACACTTTCATCTACCAATGACTGTCAGCACATCATTAAACGTATGAGTGAGGGTGGTGGGAAAACAGTGGGGAGAGGTAGGGTGGGTTCACGTCAAGGAAAGCTTTGTTTGTTATACTAAGATTGAGAAGTATAGTATAGGGATAGGTGAAGAGGATCCACGGAAGAAGTCTGATATGGGAAGCAGTATGGTCATATTTGCATGACAGGAAGTGCCTTAGGCGGCAGAAGAGGGAAGATGGTGTCAAGGGGCAGAGCAGAGTCAGGAAAACCAGCAAGAAGGCTACTGCAGCAGACTCCTGAGAATCAATCAGTTCCCAAATCTGGCTGAGTATTAAAACTGTCAAGGAAGCCTTTTAAAATACAGATTTTGGAGGCCTGCCATGAGTTTTCTGACTCAATCTGGGTCACCAGGTGAATGTGCTAATGGGCCAGGTATAGAATTCTCCTGGCTGGATGAGAGGCAATAAGGAAGCACCAGTGAGGGTGGAAGAGATTTATGAGATACTTAAGCAATAGAATAAACACGTTTTAGTGACTGATGGACATCAACCTGGAGTGATTATGTGGATGGATGGGCCATTCATTATGCCCATCAAATGGGGCATTCAGACCTTCAAAGGCAAGGAAAATGATGAGACAATCTATGGGGCATGCAGGTACAGGTGAGCACTAGGTAGGTAGATATAGATGTATGGTGTGCCAGGGAGTGCTCTAGATTGAAGACCTAAGAAGGAACTTAGGAAATCATGCTTAATTCTGACTAAGAGAAGGAAGATTTCTCAAAGGAGATGGAAGAGAGGTCAGAGAAATAGGAAGAAGACAAGTAAAATTCAAAATTCACTCAAGCATTTAATAGGGAAAGTTTGGCTTGGGGACAAAGTATAAAGGGTCTAAATTCCATGTAAAGAAATCTTGATGGTTTATTGTCAGCAAAAGCGGGGGAGGTCAAAACAGTAATGGCAAAGGGTTTATTTACTTAAGTCAAGACTATGATATAGTAAGATTTGTTTTGAGGGAACATCATTCTATCACTGGTAGAAAGGAGATGGGGAGAGGGTGAGCCTAGAAGTGGCAGAACAGTTTGAAATTGTATGGCAGTAACAGGGTCTTCCTTGATGGCTCAGATAGTAAAGAGCCTGCCTGCAATGCGGGAGAACTGGGTTCGATCCTTGGGCCAGGAAGATCCCCTGGAGAAGGAAATGGAAACCCACTCCAGTATTCTTGCCTGGAAAATCCCACGAAGGGAGGGAGGAGTGGGGTGGGCTACAGTCCATGGATCGCAAAGAGTCGGACACAACTGAGCGACTATCAAAAAAACAAAAGAAAAGGGCCTAATCTAAAACAGTGGTAGGGGGTGGACACAAGTCACCCATTTCAAGGGAAATGCCTAAGGCAGAATGTTAGTCCCTGTGGGAATGGTAAAGGAAAAGGAAGTAAGGGCAAACTAAGGTTTCTAGCTCAGCAGGCTGCAGGCTGAGAAGCTAAGGCTGGAGAGGGCAGAATGTAGACAGAGTTTTAGAGATGATGTTGTGGGTATGAGAAATTTCAGGCACCATATGGTGTTTTATGGGTAGTGAGAAATATGGTTCTATTGTTCTGATAGGTTGGAGCTAGTTATGATTTTGAAATCATCAGTAGGATGATAAGTAAACGATAGTCACCATGGCAAATACATATTTAGTGAGGATAAATGATGGTCAGTGGTGATTGTCAGGACAGTGTGACTATAGTATTCAAAATAAAATTAATACTACAGATACTGCCTGACCTATACCAAGCTCAAGGAGACCTACATTCTTTATTCTAAGTACTATTGGTACACACAGTAAATCAGCCTGTAGATTTTTGTTTTTTAAATTTTGGCAATCATGTCATACTGACATCTCATATTGTTTTTTAACTGAAATATTAATAACAAATTTTGGTCTCCTTTTGGCTATGAAACTAAGCATAGGACTTTCCAGCTGTACTGATACCATGAGACATGATGTTTTTCTTGCAAGAGACAGACAGCTAAACTAAAAGTAGTTCATCTTATATGGGCATTTACTTCCCTCGTGTAACTGAAAGTTCAGAGGTATGTGTATTGAGGGTTGGCTCAGCAGATGAGCAATGATAAGGAACTGAGGTTTTTTCTCTTTTAGCTGCCAACTTCAGTGAATCAGCAGCACATTCATCAGGGGCAAAAGGTGGTGGCAGCAGCTCCCTGCATTCTGCCTTCCCATGAGAACATCTGAAAGCAAGATAACTCCACCCAGAGGCAACCACAACTCTGATCTCTCAAATCATTCTCTCTTCTGTAATCAGGGATGAAAATACTTCCTAGGAGCCATCTGCCCCCAGCACACTTTCCCTTTCATCTCTTTGGCCTCAATTGTGTCACAGTTGACACAATTTAGTCAATCACTGACTAAAGAGGATAGTATTATGAACCATTTATGATTTATCCAACAGTTGGGGCTGAGGTGGGGGGGGTCTGTCTAACCTCAGCACATTGCTGCAGGCTCAAATAAAGCAGCTGATTATTTTTCTTGTTAAGCAAGGAGGAATAGGGGAAGCGCTGTACGTACACACACACACACACACACACACACACACACTTTCTTGGTCTACATATCCAGCCATCCAGTGTCTGACCTATTCTGCCAGCTTTATTTCACTCTCAAAAGGGCTAAGTATGTGCTTGTTCAATCCAATTATTAAAATACGGAAAATGACACAATTATAGAGACCACTCCTGAATAAAACAGCAATCTACATTCCAATATTCAGAAAAAGTTCTTCATCCAGGTCCAAATGAATCCAAATTTATATTTGTCTGGGCCCCAATTTTCATTTAGCCCACAAGGGACATGAGAACATCATCTAACACTTTGTGTCCTTCCCTGGGGCACATAGAGGTGTGTCAGTGGGTATGTTTAATACTTTTCCTCCTTAAAATCCCTTTTCTCTGTCTCAATACTTTTCATGAGCCTGTTTATTCTCAGCTCAGATGTTTCATGTCTCATTCATTTCAGTGTATTTATCACTTGTTCTGTGCCCGTTTCCTCTTTTTGGCTGCTGCTGCTAAGTCACTTTAGTCGTGTCCGACTCTGTGCGACCCCATAGACGGAAGCCCACCAGGCTCCCCCGTCCCTGGGATTCTCCAGGCAAGAACACTGGAGTGGGTTGCCATTTCCTTCTCCAATGTGTGAAAGTGAAAAGTGAAAGTGAAGTTGCTCAGTCGTGCCCGACTCTTAGCGACCCCACAGACTGCAGCCTACCAGGCTCTTCCATCCATGGGATATTCTAGGCAAGAGTACTGGAGTGGCATCCTATTGCCTTCTCCATCTTTTTGGCTACATCCTTCTAAAAGCTGAGCTCATGAGAATGAAACCTTGCTTTTCTTCATTCCTCTTCCATTTTCCAGTATGTTAATGATACCACTTTGAATCTCCCAATTCCTTTTCAAACCAGCTTCTTTTTGGCTTATTCCCAATGTTTCTATGATCTTAGGAATTTTAGAAAAATCTTTCTAAACAATGTGCAGGTATATATATCTAACCATAGTTAATATATTCTTTATTGTTATGGATCTTAAAATGGCCCTGGTCCATCCCATTAAACTAGTTTCCATAACTTCCACTACATCTTTATTGGCTACAATTAAGTCCAGAAAACCACACTCCCTTGTTGCTTTATTTACCATATGAGAGAAAAGACTATTAGCAAGATCAGCAAAAAAAAACCACATGAAATATTCTGCTTTAACAGAATGATGCTTCAACATATAGACATGGAGTTTCCAATGACACTTATCTGCTTCTAGGCCAGATGTGAAACTTACATTAGGAGAGTAGCAGTCATATTCATCCACTTGAGATATCTGTATTTGGTTCATTCAGTATTATTAGTTTATCTTCCTTGTATGCTCCTATTTAAACCTAGCAGCTCAAGGATTTCCAAACAGGGCACTCTTCCAAAGATCTCAACAGTTGTTATTTACACAACATTCAAACTCCTGTTGGCATATTCTAGTGATTATTGGTATCTCAGGAAGTTTGTCTTGCCTATGAAATCATACTAATTTACTTTCATTCTATTTTAGGTTTATTATATTACCTAATCAGCCATAGTTAAAACATATGTGTGTTAAAAAGTGTTTATCAGAGATACAGCTGAAACAAAGTCAATCATTTTTTAATATTTTAAAAAGAGACCCTCTAGAAAGCATTATTGGAATTAGAGAAACATATTTAAGGTATATTTTTTTCTATTTAAAATTATTTTTCATAGAAAAATTGATACAAGTTTTAATTTTTTTAAAAAAAATTCTCTTGTGAATCCCTGATATTTTCTCAGCTACCATGTTACTTTCATCTTAGGCTACACTTGATATTCTCCAAAGCAGCTCCTTGTATCTGGGCACTGTTCTTCCTTTCCCACAAATTTCATCTGAAAGTTCTCTTTATCAGGTTGGCGAGATTCCCATCAAATGCATTTCTCTCATATGTACTCCATTTCTTACAGGGAGTCTGTTGTATTCACACATAAGCCCTCGTTAAGAAAAGCTCACCTTGGCCTTCTTTTAGCTGTTTTGGTTGAGTGCCACATGATACCCCTTGTTTTTTCATTTCTTCTTCAAAGTCATGCCTCAACTGGAAGAAGAGATGAAAATACCCCTTCAGTGCCCAAACCCAGTGCCTCCAGTTTTACCACTGAAGGCCATAGGAATCAACAAGAGTATAGTGTGGTCTGTGAAGTGCTAAGTCTCAGGATACCTCCTGGGGCACCTCTCCTATCATTTCTATCAGGATTTACCTCAATATGAATCAGAAAGAAATAAGATGCCCTCCCTCTAGTCCCTACCTAAAGCACTTGGCTTGGATGATTATCCTCTGACTCTCAATAGAAAATCTGTAGAGACTTACATGTCTTTACCTAATGTGAGAAAGCTATGTTATAAATTATCAGCCAACATATAAAAAGACTTAGAGGCTACTGTCAAGATTCCTGTGTTAGTTTAAAACCACTGTCGGGGCTGGCGACAGTTACCAAGGACCATACATACGGGACTTTCAGTCTGAAGCTGAACTTTACGGGACTTTCAGTCTGAAGCTGAACTTGGAAGTGTGCCAGGTGCAAGAGAGACAAAAAGACAGAATAATACTGTCTTCAGGAATCTACAGCTTACTCAGTAAGCTAACACTGGTGGACACAGACTTAAGCACGTATCCCTGCTATTACACCAGGCTTCCATAAAAATGTGGTGCACACAACTGACCACAGCACTGGGCTCACATAAGTGCTTTTGAGATGATTTTACAGCAGTAAGGAAACATCGAACCACAATTATTCTTCAGTCTTGGAAGAATATATACCAGTTTAACAAACAACACAACAGATTTCATAAAAAGGACTCAACAAACATGGAATAATCATCTGAAGGTATATTCATAAGGAATTTTTTATGTAAAGAAGAAATTCAATTCCAAAAAAAAGGAATTTTTTATGACAGAATGATTACCATTCAAAATTAAGAACACTAAAAATTAAATATCAAAGTTGACTTACTTTTACTATGATAAGCCTTGCCAGGTTTCCACACCTCTGGTTATCATTTTCCATATATTCTACTTCAAACAGGGTATTATAATTTTCTAGTATTTTAGCCATTATCTTGTTGCAGAGATCTTGTTCTTTCACACCTTCAAGCCCAGGTGGCACACTAGGAATAAGGGGAAAAAATTGAGAGCAATTACTTTGTAATAGCACAATGCCAGCACAGCTGACTCATGCTCATACTGTTACATTTCCTGAAAGATTGATCAGCCTTCTTAAAAGGACACATGGGATTTTCAGTAAGCTCAGTGGTGACATACAGGTATTGTTGGGACAACTGGCAAGTTCCCAAGATCTGAATTAATAGCTTGTGCTGAATAATAAAAGTACATGCTGTTCAGGAAGAAGGTATCAATTAACATGGGTGCAATCAATAATGCTTTGTATATACTAGAAACTGTTACACATAAAGTATTAACATTTATTTTAAAAAAGCAAAAGCTAGAAAGAATAAGTGTTATGACAAAAGAATGAGTGTTTTATCATGTTTGAAACACTCAGTTACACAAATAGCAGCAATATGATCTTTATTTAAGGATTTCCTAAATAATTCACAAAAGGCACAAAACTTAAAGGAAAGGATAAGATACTTCTGGGAAAATTACTGGTAGTTGTTGAAAATCATGCACATGGAAGATGTATTATTACTATTTGCTCTTCTTTGGGGTATGTTAAATTTTTCCATAATTAAAAAAAAAGTATACAAATCTGAATGCAGAAGACACTATATACATACATATATATATAGAGAGAGAGAAAAGACAAGCTATAGATTGAAAGAAATATCTCTTTAGTAACATGGGTAATGGGTATAGGATTTAGTAATTACACTATCTAAAGAATTCTTACTAATCAATAAGAAAATGAATAATTATTTTTAAAAAAGAGAGAGAAAAGACAAACTGATATAGAAGAAAGAAAACACATGGACAGTCAAGAATCATAAGATACTTAACCTGATTGAGTAACCAGTGAAACACATCAAAAAGCAACACAGATGTATCAATTAATATCCATCTGTATTAATTTCCTACAGCTGCCCCAACAAAGCTATGCCCAATCATGTGGCTTGAGACAGAACTTTATTCTGTCACAGTTCTGGAGGCCAGAAGAGTAACATCAGTGTTACTGGAAAGAAATCATACACTCCAGAGAGGCTCAAGGGAGAGAATATGGCTGGCAGCATTACTTGGCTGTGGCCACATCACTTCAATCTTCAACCAAGGCCAACATCTTCAAATTTCTCTTTACTCCACCTTCACATGACCTTCTCCTCTGTGTACATGTCCAATTTCCTTCTGCCCCTTTACAAGAAAACATGAGATTGCATTTGGGCTGGAGCTAAGACACTTCAGTCATGTCTGACTCTCACTGCCCACAAATAATCCAGGATAATCTCTATCTGAAGATCTCTGAGGTGACAGGTAGAAAAGAATCTGCCTGCCAATGCAGAAAATGGAGGAGATTCTGGTTTGATCCCTGGGTCGGGAAGATTCCCTGGAGGAGGACATGGCAACCAACTCCAGTATTCTTGTCTGGGAGATTCCATGAATGGAGGATCCTGGTGGGCTACAGTCCATGGAGTTGCAAGAATCAGACATGACTAACTGAGCACACACTACGAAGGTCTCTGTCTTAATTATAACTGCAAATGCCCTCTTTTACCCCCAATAAAGTAACATTCAGTTTCCAAGGCTTCTAAACTTGCTATTTTGGGGGGGACATTGTTCAGCCTCCTATACCACCTTTGGGGTACCTACCCTAAGGTGACTCCCAATGAGTCACACTCTTATACTCCCCTCAGGGGTAGGCAGTACCTGTGATTTGCCTCTGATCAAGAGAATATGGCAAAAGTCATATCACGTCACTCCCATGATTATGTTACATTATTTAAGACTCAATCTTAGCAGACTGGAGTGAGGATTCTTTGCGCTCGAAAAAATAAGCTGCACGTTCAGAGAGGGAGATCAAATTGCCAACATCCGCTGGATCATGGAGAAAGCAAGAGAGTTTCAGAAAAACATCTATTTCTGCTTCATTGACTATGCCAAAGCCTTTGACTGTGTCGATCACAATAAACTGTGGAACATTCTGAAAGAGATGGGAATCCCAGACCACCTGACCTGCCTCTTGAGAAACCTGTATGCAGGTCAGGAAGCAACAGTTAGAACTGGACATGGAACAACAGACTGGTTCCAAATAGGAAAAGGAGTACGTCAAGGTTGTATATTGTCACCCTGTTTATTTAACTTATATGCAGAGTACATCATGAGGAACGCTGGGCTGGAAGAAGCACAAGCTGGAATCAAGATTGCTGGGAGAAATATCAATAACCTCAGATATGCAGATGACACTACCCTTATGGCAGAAAGTGAAGAGGAACTCAAAAGCCTCTTGATGAAAGTGAAAGAGGAGAGTGAAAAGGTTGGCTTGAAGCTCAACATTCAGAAAACAAAGATCATGGCATCTGGTCCCATCACTTCATGGGAAATAGATGGAAAAACAGTGGAAACAGTGTCAGACTTTGTTTTTTTGGGCTCCAAAATCACTGCAGATGCTGATTGCAGCCATGAAATTAAAAGACGCTTGCTCCTTGGAAGGAAAGTTATGACCAACCTTGATAGTATATTAAAAAGCAGAGACATTACTTTGCCAACCAAGGTCCGTCTAGTCAAGGCAATGGTATTTCCCGTGGTCATGTATGGATGTGAGAGTTGGACTGTGAAGAAAGCTGATTGCCGAAGAATCGATGCTTTTGAACTGTGGTGTTGGAGAAGACTCTTGAGAGTCCCTTATACTGCAAGGAGATCCAACCAGTCCATTCTAAAGGAGATCAATCCTGGATGTTCATTGGAGGGACTGATGCTAAAGCTGAAACTGCAATACTTTGGCCACCTCATGCGACGAGTTGACTCACTGGAAAAGACTCTGATGCTGGGAAAGGTTGGGGGCGGGAGGAGAAGGGGACGACCAAGAATGAGATGGCTGGATGGCATCACTGACTCTGTGGATGTGGGTTTGAGTGTACTCCGGGAGTTGGTGATGGACAGGGAGGCCTGGCGTGCTGTGATTCATGGGGTCGCGGAGAGTCGGACACGACTGAGCGACTGAACTGAAGGAATGATGTTGGTGACCTCTGCTGACCCTCATGACCTCACTCAACTAGGTACCTGAATTTTGTCAACCTAGAGTCCCTTGTACCGCAAGGAGATCCAACCAGTCCATTCTAAGGGAGATCGATCCTGGGTGTTCATTGGAAGGACTGATGCTAAAGCTGAAACTGCAATACTCTGGCCACCTCATGCAACAAGTTGACTCACTGGAAAAGACTCTGATGCTGGGAAAGGTTGGGGGCAGGAGGAGAAGGGGATGACCGAGAATGAGATGGCTGGATGGTATCACCGACTCTGTGGACATGAGTTTGAGTGAACTCAGGGAGTTGGTGATGGATAGGGAGGCCTGGCGTGCTGTGATTCATGGGGTCACGGAGAGTCGGACACGACTGAGCGACTGAACTGAAGGAATGATGTTGGTGACCTCTGCTGACCCTCATGACCTCACTCAACTAGGTACCTGAATTTTGTCAACCTAGAGTCCCTTGTACTGCAAGGAGATCCAACCAGTCCATTCTAAGGGAGATCGATCCTGGGTGTTCATTGGAAGGACTGATGCTAAAGCTGAAACTGCAATACTCTGGCCACCTCATGCAACAAGTTGACTCACTGGAAAAGACTCTGATGCTGGGAAAGGTTGGGGGCGGGAGGAGAAGGGGACGACCGAGAATGAGATGGCTGGATGGTATCACCGACTCTGTGGACATGAGTTTGAGTGAACTCAGGGAGTTGGTGATGGATAGGGAGGCCTGGCGTGCTGTGATTCATGGGGTCGCGGAGAGTCGGACACGACTGAGCAACTGAACTGAACTGAACTGAGAGTGATTTTTGCTTCATTTTAATGTTAAAATCTCTACCCCAAGGGCTGGGATTGCTACCATTTTTGAACATGCGACTATGTTTGAGCATGTTGTTGCATTGTGCAAGCCCATCTAGAACTCCACCTATAAACAGAAGGTTACACTCACTCTGCCATGAAAATGTATGCACTCACAGCTGAAAACATCACTCATCTTTCTTTTTTGGGAGACAGTGTTTTGCGAGCCATCTCCCTGTGTCTTAACTTGTCACAAATAATAAATATTTCTGTTTTAATCAAAAGTACTTGGTGTATTCATTGCCTAAGCACTTCAAGGGATGATGGACTGACCCACTGTGTCCAGTAACAGAGGACAATGAGAAACATGCTATTGGAAACTGGAGGACGGTAGATCCTCACTTGCTGGCAGAAAGCAAAGTGCAATTAATTGTATTCTGCAGTTATGTGGGAAGTACATTTTTAGGCAACAACGTTGTATAGACAGTGCAAGAAATTTCCAAGCAAATCTGTAAAAGTGCCACCTGATTTCTCTTTGCCACTTATGGTAAAATCGGAGGCGGGGGTAAGAGGGGGTCAGGGGAAAGGAGGGAAACTGAGGTGAAAACTGCCAAGTAAAAAGAAAATAAGTGAAACGAAGTGAAAGTTGCTCAGTCGTATCCGATAGTTTGCGACCCCATGGACTATATAGTCCATGGAATTCTCCAGGCCAGACTAATGGAGTGGGTAGCCTTTCCCTTCTCCAGGGGATCTTCCCAATCCAGGAATTGAACCCAGGTCTCCTGCATTGCAGGTGGATTTAGCAGCTGAGCCACAAGGGAAACCCAAAAAGAAAACAAGGCTTGATTTAAAAATCAAATCTACAGATGGCAAAGAAAGTTAAAGTGTTAGTTGCTCAGTCATGTCCGATGCTTTGTGACTCCATGGACAGTAGCCTGCCAGGCTCCTCTGTCTGTGGAATTAATTCTTCAGACAAGAATATTGAGGTGGGTTGCCATTCCCTTCTCCAGGGTATCCCCCCAATCCAGGGATCAAACCTGGGTCTCCTACATTGCAGGTAGACTCTTTACCATCTAAGCCACCAGGGAAGCCACACAGATGTCAAAAGACACTAAAATTAAGAGATTCACTGTCAGGAAATTAAGCTCGATGAAAAAGGCTGAGTGTGTGATGAGAAAACCTCAGAAACACGAAAAGTTCAGATTATTCCATTAGACAAAGGTGAGTAAGGGGTGCGTCTCACCCATCCTTTCAATTAAACCAGAAAGCCTCCAGGAATGTAAAGGCATTGCCTGTCAAGTCATTTTAGCATGAGCCTTAAATAGAGAAAGGGTTATCTTGAAAAGATCTGAGGATATGTCTTTTTTCTAATGGAGTGAATACCAATGAAATTCACAGCAGACTTGTAAGTTTTTGAGAAATCTTTTTCAGCAAAAACACTGCCAACTTGGAATGAAAGGGACAAAACGGGTGTAAAATGAAAAGAGGCCATTAGATTTCCAAAATCCAATTGGCAGGAAGCAGGCTGTTAAGTTACTCGGCTACAAACATGCACTGCCTTTCATAAAAAATGAATGATGTCTCAGAAGACAGAACCAAGAACCAAGAGTGTGAAGTTGAATACCATGGAGAAGTATTCCCAGGCTTTGAAACTCAGTCATTAGATTCCCAATATTGACTGGGCTGGATATCAGAAATGTCATTAGCCAGTGACTTTAAAAATTTTTAATCTTGAATTTTATCCTGTTTGAACCAGAACACCTACTGTTATTCTCCTGTGTTTGTTCCATCATTATATGTTAAGCATGTTGGGGCAGATAACCTCTCTTCAATTTCATCCTCTCAGGATGCCTTTCTCAACCAGAAAGTCACAGCCAGTCTTGATATGTGCTAGTGGACAATCATCAGCTGTAACAAAATAGAAACTTTCGCACATTTTGTCTTATTCTGAAGTTAGGTTCAAGGTATTCTATATGATACACTTACTCTCAATCATTGTATTGAAGTATGTTTCTTTAGTCAGAAGTAAGGCTAGGGCTTCAGTTAAGTAACAGGATACACGCATTCCTTAAGACCTTCTGCACCAATGATGCAGCAGTCTGTTGGAAATAGCTTTGGCAATAATAACTTTCTGCCATATGGCTATTTCCACTGATAAAAAATTATCAGTTTTACACTTACCACTCTTTAAATATCCCAGGCAAGAGCAAATGAGAAAAACAATGTTAAAGGGAGGGGTCTGGAAAGACAGTGGAGTAGAAAGCACCAGGAGTCTGTCTCACTGCCTAACCAACGATTACACCAGCAGACTTTGTCTGATGAAATATTTTGAAACTCAAGATATTCTGGAACTGAACGTTACAACATGTGGGGAAGGTGCAGACAGTAAACTACAGTTAATTCTGGTCAATTTTAGCTCTTAGCGGAGTAGCCACACTCCCCCACCCCATTCATGTGGCAGGAAGATATTCTCATATTTCTTAAGCGGCCTGCATATAGTTTGTGGGAGCCAGGATAAGCAAAAAGGATCTTGTCTTCCAAATACTGGGGATCTGTGCTCTGAATGTTGACTGCTGCATCTGACTTGCAAAAACGTGGGCAGCCATTGGTGCTGCTTCTTCCTCCCTTATTGCAAAGTCCTCCCTCTTAGCTGAAGTGACTTCTAGGAGATTTAAAGGGCTGGCACCCTTTTTTTATGACACTTAGATTTTTTTTTCCTTTTTCCACTTTTGGGAGTCAGACAATAAAAATCAGGACATTCAAAAACATCCATATACATGGGGAAAATCAAAAAGTGATGGTGCATGCCCAGGGAAAGGCTCCAAACAGACCTGAAAAGACCTTAAGATCACACATAAGGTAGATCTTGGTAAAAAGACAGTCTATAACAATAAAAACAAAAATCAGTCAACAAGAACTTTAGAAACAGCAAACCCTGGGGAAGGAAGAGAATCTGAATTCTAAAGTTACTACATTATTTGATTTAAAGGACCTCTGTTAAACAAAAATATCACAAGGCATACAGAGACAGGAAAATATGGCTAATTCAAGGGAAAAATAATCAACAGATAATGTGCTAGAAAAGAACTGATGGAAGATATACTAGATAAAGATCATAAAACAACCGTCTTAAAGAGTATCAAAAAACCAAAGGAAGATGTCGAAAATGTCAAGAAAATAATGTGTGAACAGAATGGAAGTATCAATGAAGAGAAAGAAAACCCAAAAAGGAGACCAAAAGAAATTCTAGGGATGAATGGCACAATAACTGCAATGAGAAATTCACTAAAAGGATTCAAAGGCAGATTTCAGTAGGCAGAAGAAAGAATCAGTGAACATGAGGATAGGACAATGAAAACTACTGAGTCTGGGGAACAGGAAGAAAGAAAAAAAAACACCTAAGAAAAGCAAACAGAACCTAACGAACCTATGGGACACCAGTAAGTGAGTCAATATACGCAACATAAGAGTCCCAGGAGAAGAAAAGAGAAAATATTTGAAGAAATAATGACTGAAAATTCTAAGATGAAATAAATGAATATGAATATGTAAGAAGCTCTAAGGACTCAAAGACCTACAGAGACACATTATACTCAAACTCTGAAAAGGCAAAGAGAGAATCTAGAAAGCAATGAGAGAAAAGTGAATTATCACGTACAAGAGATCCTCAATTAGATTATCAATAGATTCCTCATCAGAAACTTTGGGGGTCAGAGACTGATATATTCAAAATGCTAAAGAAACTGTCAACTGGTAAACCTATAAGTAGCAAAATGTCCTTCAAAAGTGACAGAGAAATTAAGACAGTGACAGAGAAATTAAGACAGTCCCAGAAAAACAAAAGCTAAGAGTGTTAGTGACCAACAAACCTGCCCTGCAAAAAATGCTCAAGGAAATCCTGCACAGTGAAATGAAAGGACACAAGGCAGTAAATAGAGCTGTAAGGAGAAATAAACATTTCAATAAAGCTAAATACATGGGGACTTTTAAGAGCCTGTGTTACTGTAACAATGATCTGGAACTACACTTTCTGTTTTCTAATTTAAGAGACTAATACACTTAGAGTACAAAAAAATATTAGTTTAAAAGCTAGTACTGTAACTTCAGTTTGTAACTGCAAACCTAAGAGACTAGTGATTCAAAAGAATTATCAGCAACCCCAATACAAAATCAAGGACACAAGAAAAGAAAACTACAGGCCAATATCCTTGATTAACATAAATGCAAAAATCTTTAACAAAGTATTTGTAAGCTGAATTCAACAATACCTTAAAAGGATCATGACTATGAGATTTATTCCAGACATTGAAAGATGGTGCAACACCTGCGAATCAATGAGAAACACCACGCTGACAGAATGAGACAAAGCGACAATCATTTCAACAGAAGCAGAAAAAGCATTTGACAAAATTCAACATTCATTTATGATAAAAACTCACAATGAAGTGGGCACAGAGCGAAGGTACCACAAAACAAGAAAGGCCATATATAAGCACGCAGTTAACCATGTACTCAATGGGCAAAAGCTGAAAGATCTTTCCTCAAGATCAGGAACAACACAAGGATGCCCACTCTCACCACTTTTATTCAACACAGTATTGGAAGTCTTAACCAGAGCAATTAGTCAAGAAAAAGAAATAAAAGACACTGAAACTGAAGACAAGAAGTAAACCTGTCACTCTTTGCAGATGACATGATATCATACAGAGAAAATCCTAAAGACTCCACCAAAACGGGAGCTGTAAAGGAGCAAACTTTTGTATGTTACTGGAGTAAAGCTGGTATTTATTCAAATTAGAGTATTAAAACTTTAGGACAGTAAATGTAATTCCTACAGTAACCATAAGGAAAAGAGTCATAGGATGTTCAAAAAACGGAAAAAAGAAAGGAACTGAAACATTTCAGTAGAAAGAAAAAGAGACAACAACACAAAAGGGAATACTAATGCAGGAAATGAACTAAAAAAAAGCTTCCATTTCGAAGATATGTAAGTACTTGGGATATAATATACAACAAAAAGTACAAGTGTTAGTCACTCTGCCCTGTCTGATTCTCTGCGATCCTATGGAGTGTAGCCCTCCAGGCTCCTCAGTCCATGAGATTCTCCAGGCAAGAATACTGGAGTGGGTTGCCACTTCCTTCTTCAGGGGATCTTCCTGACTCAGGGATTGAACTCAGGTCTCTGGCATTGCAGGCAGATTTTTTACTGTTTGAGCCACAAGGGAAGCCCAATTTACAACATGTTAAATATAATTAACACTGCTGTGGGCTATATAAAAATATTTTAACAGAATAATTCCTAAGAGCTCTTATCTCAAGGAAAAATTATTTTTATTTTGTATCTATATGAGATGCCATGCTATGGTATATGCTAAGTCACTTCAGTCATGTCCGACTCTGTGCGACCCCATAGACGGCAGCCCACCAGGCTCCCCCATCCCTGGGATTCTCTAGGCAAGAACACTGGAGTGGGCTGCCATTTCCTTCTCCAAGGCATGAAAGTGAAAGTGAAAGGAAAGTCGCTCAGTCATGTCCAACTCAATGTTATTAAACTTACTATGATAATCATAATGTATATAGTATATAAGTCAAACCATTATCTTGTATACTTTAAATTTATGCAGCACTATATGTCAATTACATCTCCGTAACACTGGAAGAAAAAAGCTATAAGGAGGATAGCAAATAAACACCACAATGACAGAAAGCCCCTCCATATCAGTAATTAAATATAAATGGATTGAACTCTCCAATCAAAAGATAGAGATTGGTAGAATGGATAAAAACACATGATCCAACCATATGTTGTCTACAAGAGACTTGAGATCTAAAGACACAAACAGGTTAGAAATAAAAAGGATGGAGAAAGATATCCCATTCATATAGTAATAAGCAAAATATCTGACATAATAGACTTTAAATCAAAAGGTTTCAAGAAACAAAGAAGGTCATCATATAGTAATGAAGATCTTGATTCAGCAAGAAGATATAATTACAAATATTTATGTTTCTAATGACAGACTATCAGTATATGAAGGACAAATGGACAGAACTGAGGGAGAAAGAGTTCACTCAATAGTAGCCAGAAAGAGTTCGATGACCCATGTAGAACCACAGAGAGAATAACCACAGAGAAGTGAGGAAATAGAGGACTCAAAAAACAACAAATAAAATGGATCTATTCTTGCCTGGAGAATCCCATGGATGGAGAAGTCTGGTAGGCTACAGCCCATGGGGTCGCAAAGAGTTGGACACGACTGAGCGACGGAACGTAACGGAATGGATTGATATTTATAGAATATTTTATCCAACAACAGAATGCCCACTTTTCTCAAGTGTACATGTGACATTTTTCAGGACAGACCATGTGTTAGGCCACAAATTAAGTCCACACACATTTTAAAAGAAATCATACAATGTTTCTTCTCTGACCATAATAGGATAAAGTTAGAAATCAGTTCCACCTGACCTGCCTCTTGAGAAACCTGTATGCAGGTCAGGAAGCAACAGTCAGAACTGGACATGGAACAACAGACTGGTTCCAAATAGGAAAAGGAGTATGTCAAGGTTGTATATTGTCACCCTGCTTATTTAACTTATATGCAGAGTACATCATGAGGAATGCTGGGCTGGAAGAAGCACAAGCTGGAATCAAGATTGCCAGAAGAAATATCAATAACCTCAGATATGCAGATGACACCACCCTTATGGCAGAAAGTGAAGAGGAACTCAAAAGCCTCTTGATGAAAGTGAAAGAGGAGAGTGAAAAGGTTGGCTTGAAGCTCAACATTCAGAAAACAAAGATCATGGCATCTGGTCCCATCACTTCTTGGGAAATAGATGGGGAAACAGTGGAAACAGTGTCAGACTTTATTTTTGGGGGGCTCCAAAATCACTGCAGATGCTGATTGCAGCCATGAAATTAAAAGACGCTTACTCCTTGGAAGGAAAGTTATGACCAACCTTGATAATATATTAAAAAGCAGAGACATTACTTTGCCAACCCAGGTCCGTCTAGTCAAGGCTATGGTTTTTCCCGTGGTCGTGTATGGATGTGAGAGTTGGACTGTGAAAAAAGCTGATCGCTGAAGAATTGATGCTTTTGAACTGTGGTGTTGGAGAAGACTCTTGAGAGTCCCTTGGACTGCAAGGAGATCCAACCAGTCCATTCTAAAGGAGATCAATCCTGGGTGTTCACTGGAAGGACTGATGCTGAAGCTGAAACTCCAATACTTTGGCCACCTCATGCGATGAGTTGACTCACTGGAAAAGACTCTGATGCTGGGAAAGATTGGGGGCGGGAGGAGATGGGGACGACAGAGAATGAGATGGCTGGATGGCATCACCGACTCGATGGACATGAGTTTGAGTGAACTCCGGGAGTTGGTGATGGACAGGGAGGCCTGGTGCTCTGTGATTCATGGGGTCGCAAAGAGTCGGACACGACTGAGCGACTGAACTGAACTGAACATAAGGAAAATTGGAAAATTCACAAAATTGTGGGATTACACAACACATACTTAAGCAGTCAATGGATCAAAGAAAAAATGTCAAAGAAAATTAGAAAATACTTAGAGATGAATGAAAACAAACCACAACAAACCGAAACTTACAGGATGCAGCAAAGTAGAGCTAAGGAGGGAGCTTATAACTATAAACAACTATAAACACATTAAAAAACAAAAAATATCTCAAATCCAAAACCTAACTTAACAATTTAAGGAACTCAGTTCAGTTCAGTTCCTCAGTCGTGTCCGAATCTTTGCGACCTCATGAACTGCAGCACGCCAGGTTTCTCTGTCCATCACCAACTCCTGGAGCCTACCCAAACTCATGTCCATTGAGTCGATGATGCCATCCAGCCATCTCATCCTCTGTTGTCCCCTTCTCCTCCTGCCCTCAATCTTTCCCAGCATCAGGGTCTTTTCAAATGAGTCAGCTCTTCACATCAGGTGGCCAAAGTATTGGAGTTTCAGCTTCAACATCAGTCCTTCCAATGAACACCCAGGACTGATTTCCTTTAGGATGGAATGGTTGGATCTCCTTTCAGTCCAAGATTAAAAAGAAAAAAATCCAAAGCTAGCAGAAGGAAGGAAATAATAAAGCTTACAGCAAAGAAATGAACTAGAGAATAGAAAAACAAAAAAGAAAATCAATGAAACCAAAAGATGGTTATTTGAAATGATCAACAAAATTAAATATTCAGCTAGATGGATTAAGAAAAATAAAAGGAGGTTCAAATGGTTAAAGTCAGAAATGATAATGGAGATGTTACTATCAATTCTACAGAAGTAAAAAGGGTGAGTACATTATGAATATTTAAACAACAGGCTGAATAACCTAGATGAAAAGGACATATTCTTAAGAATAGAAAACCTATAAACACTAAATCATGAAGAAATAGACAATCCTAATAAACCTAAAACTAGTAAGAAGACAAATCAATGATCAAAATTATCTAACAAAGAAAAGCCCTGAACCTGACAGCTTCACTGATGAATTCTATCAAACATTTAGAGAAAAATTAGTAATACTGTTTTTTCAAACATTTAAAAAAAATTGAACAGAGAACAGTTTGTAACTCATTGTATGAGATGAGCATCACAATGATACCAAAGCCAGACAGAGACTACAATAAAACTTCAGACCCCAAACCAAACAAACATCCCCTGAAACTATAGACCTAAATCCCTCATGAACACTGATGCAAAAATTCTCATCAGATTATTAGGTACAGAAATCATCAGCCTATTAAAAGGGTTGTGTACATGACCAAGCAGGATTCATTCTTGTACGGATGTTTCAACACAGAAAAACTGATCAATGTAATAAGCCACATCAACAGAATGAAGGAGGAAAAAAGCCCCATGATTATCTTAATTGACTCAGAAAAAGAATTTGACAAAATTCAACACTCTTTCACGACCCACTCAAAAACTAGGAATGTAAGGCAGTTAACTCAACACAATAAAAGCCACATATGAAAAACCCACAGCAAACATCATTCTCAGTAGTGAAAAACTGAAGGCTTTTCCTTTAAGATTCCTCTTCAGCTATGCATGATGAAAGCCAGATAAAATGATGACACAAGATACATTTTGCAATAATTATATTCACGTTAACAGCATGCTAAAGCTATATATTATACCCACTGGGGTACTTAATAAAAATAAGATTAATATTTACTCTTCAGTAGAATTACTTTGTCACATTATATGCTGAAGTCTGGATCTAAGTTAAAAGCTAACTTTTAAAAAGTTATTTTTAAAAATTAGCTTAGCCATATTTTAACTTTTCCTACTAAATAATATTTGAAGATTATGTCTAATGGCTGATTTTACTTTCCTACATGTTCTTAGGGCTTCCCTGGTGGCTCTTTCATGAACATCCTGCCAAAAGTCTGCTCTGCTATTTTCTAAATCTTCAGTGTTATGAAAATTTGGATGTGACTGTGAATGTGTCTCATGCTCACTCAAGGGTCATGTGCCATGCGTGGGACAATGGGACATGGGACAATGGTTGAAGATCATTCTAGTCTAGTTTTAGTCCGAGCGTTCTCAGTGGGGGCTATATTGTCCCCAATGAGGCACACTGGTTCCTGGGGGATGGGCAAAAAAAAATTTTGTGGCTCAGACAGTAAATAATCTCCCTGCAATGTAGGAAACCCAGGTTTGACTCCTGGGTCAGGAAGATTCCCTAGAGAAGAGAATGACTACCCACTCTAGTATTCCTGCCTGGAGAATTCCATGGACGGAAGAGCCTGGTGGGTTACAGTCATGGAGTCATAGAGAGTCGGACACGACTGAGCAACACACACACAAAAAGCAGAGGCATTTTCAGTATGACACAGATACACAGTATATCTAAGATGTTAAAAATTAATTGTGGAGGGCACGTGATTAGGAAAAAAATTCTAAAAAGACTCCTTATGGGAATGATAAAGAAAAAAACGATTGAGAAACATTGCTCATTACTGTGAATGTTAAATCTTGGCTCCTAATACAGGAGCCACCTAGAGGTAACCGAGGACTTCCTTGGTGGCTCAGATGGTAAAGTATCTGCCTACAGTGGGAAAGACCTGGGTTTGATCCCTGGATTGGGAAGATCCCCTAGAGGAGGGCATGGCAACCCACTTCAGTATTCTTGCCTGGAAAATCCCACGAACGGAGAAGTCTGGCGGGCTCCAGTCCATGGATGGCAAAGTGTCGGACACAACTGAGCGACTAAGCACAACACAAAGGTAACGGAACAATGTAAAGAAGGGTGGGACTCTTGCAGCAAAGTGCTAGATGGAAGAGTCAAAGAAGTGTTTGGGGTTCTGAGTTTGAAAATGAAGGTTCAGGTCCTCGGTCCCCTATTTATATAGTGTAGCTTTCAGAAAATCACTTGACTGAACCCTAGTTACTTCATTTTTACAATAGACATATTGGTAATATTAAATGCTGTCGGGACATTATAAGAACTTCAAAAAGTGATGTGAAAAATGCTTTGCAAACCAATGGGGTCAGGAAATAATCAGTGGTTATCAGGGACTTGAGTAAAGGGAAGGGTGGACTAAAAGGGACATGAGGGAACTGTCTGCAATGAAGGAAATGGTCCATATCTTAATTGTGGGGGTGGTGATATGACTGTATGACTTTGTTGAAACTCAGAACACTATACCAAAATGGATATTTTACACTATATAAATTGTATATCAATAATCCAAAAAATTTTTAGGTGCCTTGCAAACTATAAATAACCATACCAGTGCTTTTTATAATGCAGAGTAAGACTCTAGTTTTCAAAGTAACACTGTTGGTCTACACTGAAACTTGCAATTGCCTAAAATTCTTTAGTCTTTTTCATAGGAATTGCTATTAAACTAGGTCTTTCTAGTTCTGATTTGAGAGTCAGAGTTCAGGACTAGAAATTTACATATCAATCTAAGTCTCCGTCCATTTTTTTCCACTTATAAGATAGAAAGAAACATCTAACATTTTGGTAGTGGTCTTCAACCTTTTATTTCTAGACTTGCTAGTCGACAAATTAATTATCCTTCTCGGCTTTGTTTCATTGACTACTTTCAGATGCATAAAGTCTTCTATATCTTAATCTAAGTAATTAACAAAAGGCTTAAGGAGGCAGTGAGTGATGAGATGCTTCATTTGTAAACTCTCTGTGGACTGTTATCGTTTGATTCATGAATAACCTTAGAATATGATTGTTCACCAAGGGCTGAATGTACCTAATTGTATTATCATCAGATCATATCACCCAATCTTGTCCACATACATTACATGCAAATATTACACTCAACTAATTGCTTTGCAATAAAACATGCTGATATGCTGGGACACTCCCCCTTATTTAGTTTTGTATAAAAAACATCTTTTATTGAAAACAATCACTGGAGGTCTGGCCTAATAACCATGTATACTGTCCTATTAATGACTACTGTGATTGTACTATATTTACATGCTACAAATAAAATTGTATAAATGAAGAGCTGAAAGATTGTTTTAAAAGATCACATTCAATAATAAAGCTCCTAATGCTTCTTGGCGGAGAAGGCAATGGCACCTCACTCCAGTACTCTTGCCTGGAAAATCCCATGGACGGAGGAGCCTGGTAGGCTGCAGTCCAGGGGGTCGCTAAGAGTCGGACACGATTGAGCGACTTCACTTTCACTTTTCACTGTCACACATTGGAGAAGGAAATGGCAACCCACTCCAGTGTTCTTGCCTGGAGAATCCCAGGGATGGCAGAGCCTGGTGGACTGCCGTCTATGGGGTCGCACAGAGTCGGACATGACTGAAGTGACTTGGCAGCAGCAGCAATGCTTCTTGGGAAGATCCCTGGAGAAGGGACTGGCTACCTACTCCAGTATTCTGGCCTGGAGAATTCCATGGATTGTATAGTCCATGTGGTCACATAGAGTTGGACACAACCGAGCAACTTTCACTTTCACTTCACTAATGCTTCTTGGAATTGAAGTGAGGCAATGAAAACAAAATTTTCCAGAACTGTTCTTGTACCTGAACTTCTCCACCCACACCCCACAATGCTTCCCTTCTTAAGAACTAAGATGTTCATCTGGTTGATAAGTTAATCTTTGCTACTTAAAAGCACTGCTGCTGCTGCTGCTGAGTCACTTCAGTCGTGTCCGACTCTGTGTGACCCCATAGATGGAAGCCCACCAGGCTCCCCCGTCCCTGGGAAGCACTAGTTGAATATAAAACTTCCTAAATGAAAATTCTAGACTACTGTATCAACAAGTACACAATCAAGTCTACATAATATTTAATCCATGTTTTAGCAATTAGAAATTTTTACATGAATCATTTAGATGTTTTAAAATATCCAGATGTTCAACATCCAGTTACTAATCATTAAAGTGAATAAGTAATTTTTAAAAAAATTTGTACTAGATAACTAGGTATGTTTTAATCTATTTGATCTAATAGATTTTGGGTGAAGAAGGGGGTCCAGATTTTAGGGGGGCCCCAATCTAAAATCTGAGGGAAATTTTCCATGACTCTCACTTTTATACAAGGATGTGGCTAATGTTAAAGCAGTAGATTAAGAATGATGCATTAGTAACTCCACTCAGCTCTTATTAAATTGTTAGCAGAAGCAGTCAGGGTATCTACTGCATTTCAGATGATCAGCTTTAGACAGCAGAGCTAAAAAACTTCAAGGAACAGGGAGGTAAGTGGGGCCCACGCACAGTGGTGGAAGCCCTCTGCCAGCCCCTCTGCTGTGCTGGAGGCTGGGAAGAGCCCTCAGCTCAGAGTCAGAGCTACTGTGGTCCTGGGCTGCCACTGCCATTTTACACTTGTCATCTGGGCACTGAACCACTCTGGAAACCTCCTCACTCTGAAACTGAGTTTTGTCCTGATGGCATTTGGATCCCTTCCATTTTTGTAATTCTACTTTTCTGAAGAAGTACCCTGGTGACATGAGATGAGGTGAGTATAAACTCCTGATGGCTTTAGAATGCCAGTGATGGAACAGAAGAGCACATATGCATAGGAGTTCTACCAACATAAAACATGGGGATTTTGTAGAAACTCAACTTTACAAGTTCTCATTTTAGAGCAGAAGCGGGGAAACCTCATTTTTCACTTAAAGGATTAACTTCAGTGCCTTACCTAAGAAACTTCTCATTGTTAGCAGAGAATATCACTCAGCTTGGTATTAAATTTTATACTGACCAAAAGTGATCGGATCAGAATGTTAGTAGTTTGAATACCTCATGTCACTTTTAGTCATTTTTCATTATTTTCTCCCCTGCTCCTTAGGGTCCTATGACATAATAACACATTTTCCATCCCAGAGCTTCCACTCATGATATATATATATATTCTCCCCCCACCCCTGGAAAGTATTTCCTCTCTGTCTTCACCTTAGTAAAATCTACTTATCTTCCAAGTTTCAACCAAGCTGTACCTACGCCCCCATCAAAATTAGCTGCTTCTGCCTTATTTTCAAGGAATTCGTTTAATCTTCTATTTTAGCACTTAAAAGTGTCTGTATTGTATCTCAATTTGCTCTGAAGGTATTTCTCTACATTAGACTATAAGTATTAATATTTTAAGGGTGGGCAGTTATCTAAATCATCTTAAATTTCCAACAGAGGCTACTACTACACATGGCTTCTTACATACTCCAAGAAGCAGAACTGACCTTTATAGTTCACTTTCAATTTAATTAAATTTACTTTCCACTTTCAGTTATAAGATGATAAGTTCCAGGAATATAATACATCAGTTCAGGTCAGTATCTCAGTCATGTCTGAGTCTTTGTGACCCCATGGACTGTAGCACGCCAGACTTCCCTGTCCATCACCAACTCCCAGAGCCTACTCAAACTCATGTCCATCGAGTTGGTGATGCCATACAACCATCTCATCCTCTGTTGTCCCCTTCTCCTCCCGCCTTCAATCTTTCCTTCAAGCATCAGGGTCTTTTCTAGTGAGTCAGCTCTTTGCATCACGTGGCCTATGTACTGGAGTTTCAGCTTCAGCTTCAGTCCTTTCAGTGAATATTCAGGACTGATTTCCTTTAGGATAAGACTGGTTGGATGTCCTTGGAGTCCAAGGGACTCTCAAGTGTCTTCTCTAACATCACAGTTCAAAAGCATCAATTCTTTGGCGCTCAGCTTTCTTCATAGTCCAATTCTCACATCCATACATGACTACTGGAAAAATCATAGCCTTGACAAGATGGACCTTTGTTGGCAAAGTAATGTCTCTGCTTTTTAATATGCTGTCTAGGTTGATTATAGCTTTAGCTTTCAAGAAGCAAGCGTCTTTTAAATTAGCAGTGTTTTTGGAGCCCCCCAAAATAAAGTCTTTCCCTGTTTCCACTGTTTTCCCATTTTTTGCCAGAAAGTGATGGGATCAGATGCCATGATCTTAGTTTTCTGAATGTTGAGTTTTAAGCCAACTTTTTCATTCTCCTCTTTCACTTTCATCAAGAGGCTCTTTAGTTATTCTTTGCTTTCTGCCATAAAGGTGGTGTCATCTGCATATCTGAGGTTATTGATATTTCTCCCGGCAATCTTGATTGGGCTTCATCCAGCCTGCATTTTGCATAATCTACTCTGGGTGATATAAGCAGGGTGATAATATTCAGCCTTGACGTACTCCTTTCCCAATCTGGAATCAGTCTGTTGTTCCAGTCCAGTTCTAACTGTTGCTTCTTGACCTGCATACAGATTTCTCAAGAGGCAGATCAGGTGGTTTGGTATTCCCATCTCTTTTAGAATTTTCCACAGTTTGTGGTGATCCACACAGTCAACGGCTTTGGCGTAGTCAATAAAGCAGAAGTATATATTTTTCTGGAACTCTCTTGCTTTTTTGATGATCCAGCAGTTGTTCACAATTTGATCTCTGGTTCCTCTGTCTTTTCTAAATCCAGCTTGAACATCTGGAAGTTCACGATTCACGTATTGCTGAAGCCTGGCTTGGAAAATTTTGAGCATTACTTTGCTAGCGTGTGAGATGAGTGCAATTGTGTGGTAGCTTGTACATTCTTTGGCATTGCCTTTCTTTGGGATTGGAATGAAAACTGACCTTTTCCAGTCCCGTGGCCAGGACTGTTGAGTTTTCCAAATTTGCTGGCATAGTGACTGCAGCATTTTCACAGCATTATCTTCTAGGATTTGAAATAGCTCAAATGGAATTCCATTTAAGGTATATCATAGTGATTATTGTTATAAAATACTATACTATATACAGTATATTGCTGACAGTAGATCTTAAATGTTTTCATCACAAAAAATGGAATTGTGTGACATGATAGAGGCGTTAAAGAATGTCATGGTGGTAATGATTTTGTAATATTTAAATATATCAAATCAACACACTGTATATCTTAAATTTACAAATGTTATATGCCAGTACATCTCAGTATAACTGAGAAAAATAAAGTGTAAATGGTATCACAAAATTTTCTTGTTTATGTATATATATACCATATGCTTGTAGTGTATAGTACATCGTGTAAAGAATACACCCAATGTTCTTGTTAGCATCAGAATAAATAGCATTCAGAATACATTTCATCTCCTATGAGAAGAGATACTCCTCAAATCAGCAACTCATAGGCAAAAGTAGCCATCTTTGACTTAGAGAACACCTGGACTGGAACTGGAATGCTTCCAAATAAGCTAAAGAAACATTGGCAAGGATTACAGGGAAATAAATACCAAGAAACACATGGTCTTTACCAAGAGCTCATTCTGTAATGTTACTGAAAAGTGAAACTTGAACCCTTCGTTGCTATAGTATCAGGGCATTTTCTGAACCCAGTAGGGATGCACAATATTGATTATCAAAAGAGTAAGAAAACTTCTCAGAGTCTCTAAGTCACCTTTAAAATAGCTTGAAATAAATCGTTTCCATCTTATGCTGAGCTTCATGGTATCCGTCTAGTTATAAACTGGCAAAAGTCTCATGAAAGTGAAAGAAAGTGTTAGTCACGCAGTTGTGTCCAACTCTTTGCAACCCCATGGACTGTCTCAGCGTGCCAGGCTCCTCTGTCCATGGAGTTTTTCAGGCAAGGATACTGAAGTGGGTAGCCATTTCCTTCTCCAGAGGATCTTCCTCAGCGAGGGATCAAACCCAGGTCTCCTGCACTACAGGCAGAGTCTTTACCATCTGAATCACCAGAAAGAAAGTGAAAGTGAAGTCACTCAGTTGTGTCCGACTTTGCGACCCCATGGACTGTAGTCTACCAGGCTTCTCCATACATGGGATTTTCCAGGCAAGAGTACCGGGGTGGGTTGCCATTTTCTTCCCCATGAGTCACCAGGGAAGCCCCAAAAAGTCTCATGAATTTTAGTTTAAACATGGTAAAAAGTAAAGGAAATGACGACCACCCTCATCTTGTTTTATTCTGCAGAATGTGCAGATATTGGAGAAGGAAATGGCAACCCACTCCAGTATTCTTGCCTAGAGAATCCTGTGGACAGAGGAGCCTGGTGGGCTGCTGTCCATGGGGTTGCACAGAGTCGGACACAAATGAAGCAACTTAGCATGCATGCATGCATGTGTAGATATGTGTGCTTTCTTCTAAGCCTTAGCCCACTGAATACTCCAGAAAACTTTCAAGAAGCAAACCTGACTAACTGAAATTTCAGCTCCTTGCTTCCTCTTCTTTTTTTAAATTGTGGTAAAAACAGATAATGTAACATTTGCCATGTTAATCATTTTTAAGTGTAGAGGTTAAGTATATTCACATTATTGTGAAACAGATCTCCCAAACTCTTTCATCTTGCAAAACTAAACTCTACAGCCATTAAACAACTCCTCTCTTCCTGTGTGTGCCCCCAGCCCCTAGTAACCAATGTTCTACTTTCTATTTCTATGAATGTGACTATTTTAAATACCTCATATAAATGTAACCATATGTGTGTTTGTGCTTTTGTGGACTTATTTCACATGGGAGTAATGTCCTTTAAGTTGATCCATGTTGTCACAAATGACAGAACACCCCTCCTTTTTAAAGATGACTATTCCCTTGTACGCATGTATATACCACATTTTGTTTATCCATTCGTCCACGAGTGGACACCTGGGTTGCTCCCACCTCTTGGCTATTGTGCCTTGCCTCTTTCTATACAGAAGTGGTAAACAGCAACCAAGGGTTTAAATAGTAAGAAAGAAAGAACAAAATAAGAATGATGCAAAAACTCTGAACTCAGCCTTACCCAACCAAAATGAGCCAAAATGTTCACAAACGATGTGAACATTGAGGGAGGCTATTTACTTTTTTGAAAACTTAAAAAAGAATAAAATGCTAGACTTCTTGAATTTAACTGATTTACCTACAACTAAGTCAATTGATGCTTTTGAACTGTGGTGTCGGAGAAGACTCTTGAGAGTCCCTTGTACTGCAAGGAGATCCACCCAGTCCATTCTGAAGGAGGTCAATCCTAGGTGTTCACTGGAAGGACTGATGCTAAAGCTGAAACTGCAATACTTTGGCCACCTCATGTGACGAGTTGACTCACTGGAAAAGACTCTGATGCTGGGAAAGGTTGGGGGCGGGAGGAGAAGGGGACGACAGAGAATGAGATGGCTGGATGGCATCACCGACTCTGTGGACATGAGTTTGAGTGAACTCCGGGAGTTGGTGATAGACAGGGAGGCTTGGCGTGTTGTGATTCAAGGGGTCGCAGAGAGTTGGACACAACTGAGAGACTGAACTGAACTGAACTGAAGTCAAAGTGGGTCTTAAAAGAATCCAAAATAAGACAACTTAGTTTGTATAATACATAAAACCTTTTGAGATACTATGTATTTTTATATTCTTCAACCAAAGCATTTTGTCAATTTTCAGAAAAGGTAGATACTTTATCAGTGGCAACAATGAAAACTGATTTCACTACCATGAACTTATTCCCTTCATATGTTTTTTGGGGAGGAGAGGCCGTCCAGAGGAACACAAGAGAATGATATTGTCCAAAAAGAGCTATGCTACTTTTTCTAAGCACTACAATGTCAGCTATCCATCTATCCATAAAGCCAACCATTCATCCAATTACCAATAAGTCACTGACACTTTTAAGATGGACAAATCAGATTCCTGCCCTAAAGCCATTTATAGGTGGGCTAGGGGTGAAGAATCAGGAAGAAGCAAAGGTCAATAGGCTTAAACAACTAACAAAACAGGATGCAAAACAGAAGCAGTTTCAAACTGCTTTCAAAAGCAGTTGTTGGGTTTTTTTTCTATTTTGCATAAGAAGTTTATTTTTAAAAGGTATATAGACAATAAACAAAGTAAACACACCACCAGATCTTAACTTTTGCCAAGTATTATCTGTCCTAGAGTTATTTTGTTAAGTTCCAGTCTCTAGACAAATTCAATAATCACCATCTTCATCAGAGTCCATTACTTTTCTTCTGTTGAATTTAACTGTTGTTTTCTTTTCTGTTTGTGGTCTTACTTTTTCGAGGATTTCTATTAAACCTTGTTCTGATACCTTCCCACTTAGCTGTCCATATTGTGCCATCTGTATAAGGTAATTCTCTACCGCTTTAGTTTTCTCAGGCTTGACAACTTTCTCAGGCTATGACAACTCTGGAACAGAGGCTGTTACTTGCTTTTCCCATTTCCAACATTTTCTTCTTTACTAACTCTCATTTTCTTGATTCAAATCCCACCAGGATCTCAGTCTGCCAGTCAAAATTCAAGAAACTCCAAAGTGCTTCTTTCAGTTCAGTTCAGTCGCTCAGTCGTGTCCGACTCTTTGCGACTCTTTAATATCCCTCAAAGATTTGTGACTTTCACAAAGATTTTTTAAAGATCAGATGCTGCTTACTCTTTCTCTTTCCTTTCAGTTTTGTGGCAGCAGAGCATCATCTAAAAGATCTCTCAATTTCAAGGTAGGTTCAGAATACTCAAATAATCCATCTGAATACAAGCAGTTCCTAAGTAGTAAATAATTTTGCTCTAAAAATTCACACTGTAAATCAGTCACCCAGTATACAGAACATAATCTCAAAAGGAAAGAAAAGGTAAGTGTGGTATTTAAGTTCTTAGGCCACTCCCCCAAATCAATTTAATACCAAATTAAATTCACATTACTCACAACATAAATAAGACTAGAAGAGCAACAGTAGCACCATTTGATGATGGTTATACCACTCAGAAAAATGACCAAGAATCATTAAATTGTATATGTGAAAAGGGGGAATTTTATGATATGTAAAATATACCTCAAAGAAGCTTTCTTATAGAAAAAAAAAAAATGATGGAAAAACATAGGCTTGAAGTTTAAGGAACTTTCCCAAGGTCACTATATTAGTTTCCTATTGCTGTAACAAATTTCCACAGACTTTGTGGTTTAAAACTACACAAATTTATTATCTTATAGTTCTGGAGGCCAGAAGTCCAAGATGGGTCTCATTGAACTAAAATCAAGGCGTCCGCAGGGCTGCCTTCCTTCCAGGGCAGAATCAGCTTCCTCACCCATGAGCTTCTAGAGGCCACTTGCATCCCTCAGCTGGTGGCCTCTTCCTGCATACACTGACCTCTCCTTTCCCCATATAAAGCAACACAGACACGGGCCCAAGGATTAGCATTTGGACATTTTTTAGGGCCAGTTCTTCTGTCCACTGCACTCACTTCTCCGGCAGATTTAAAAGCAAATCCACACTCATCTGAGTCTCTTCTTGCTTGAGCACCATATTCCCACCCCGGCTGAGCACAGTAAAAGCAGGCAGGCCCACAGCAAGAAGGCCCCAAGACAGCTCTGAAAATGTCTTCTCAAAATACCCTGGACACCAGAGAGAAATGATTCTGGGATCTTAAAAACATACTTCACTGCCAAAAGTTCTAGGGGTAGTCATCTCAAATTCAAAATGGTTGTGATTCACACGCATGGAAGTATCTACACAAGACAAGTGCTATCTCCCACTTCTCTAGGGGACGTAAGTGAAAATGCTGCAGGAAATCCTTTAGGAAAATAAACTGTCAGCTACTGTCCTTCTCTCTCTCTTTTTTGCTTTTTTTTTTTTTAAAAATAAACAACATAATTTTCAACATCCCAAGGCTTATTTTTGTGTGAGAAAGGCAGTTTAAAAAATTTTGTACTAGTTAGTTTTGCTAACTTTCTAAACTGGCTGTATACTTTTATACTCATTGTTTTTCCTTTTTATGTAAAGTCTACTACATTTAAGACCTCAGTGGATAATGTTTTCCATATCCCGTAGGTTTTAAGACTTTGTATTTTTGTTATCTTTCTGTAATGATGTTGTTTTTAAATGCCACGTACTCAGTGAGTGATATAAACACATTGTAAATTTCAGTTTTCTAATAAAAAATTTTGAAAATAAAATAAAAATTTTATACTAGTTCTGAGTGGACACAAAACTGAAAAAAAAAAAAGATAAGTTCAAAAATAAAACAGTGGAGAAAAACAGAGGGATAAAAGCTACTTTGCCCAACTGATCAGAAACAATCCTTTGGTTCTACTCCTTGAACATCATCTGCTTCAAAGGAAGAGAAAATATACAAAAGAGTAAAACAATAAACAACTTCTTTTCTACAATAACAAAGGTACTAAGATGACTCACTGAGCACTCTTAAGGAGAGAGCAGGTAGGAAAAAGCACAAAAAAGGTTCCCCATTCATTTTCTTTATCATGATTACTGCTATTGCTGCTGCTGCTGAACAACTTAAAAGCAGAATACTCATCTCAATATATCTTGAATTTTATCACATTCTTTAAACAGTTGCCTGGCCAAACCTATCTCTGATCCTGTCACTGTTGATCTTCTGAATTTTTTTTTCCCAACATGGCTTTCCGAATTCCCTTTTCAGCCGACAACCAAATATAGGGTCTCTTTCTAAGTGGAGACACTGTCTCTTGTAAAACTACTACCTGAAAAAATTTACAGGATTATTGTGAAACACATATGTAAAAATTTATATTGTAAAGCAGAAGGCTTGTGCAAGCTGTAACACAAAGAACAGTTTCTAATTTAAAAACACAAATTTAATGAGAAGAAAACTCATGAAAAAACTAGAACAAAACTGTACTTCTTATGGAAACTGATGAACTACCTCATTTGGTAGCATGAAGGTACATCTGTACTAATTATTAATACTTCTTTAAGGAGACTCCCTCTTAGGTTGTATTCCAAAGTTCACCTTAAGCCAGTTTTAGAATTCAGGAGACACTTTCTGATAATCAGAATTATCTGATAATTCTGATAAACACAGTGATCAAGCAGTGATTTTCCAAGTTAGCCTAGAGCAACCAATATACTCCAAAAAAGTTTTGAAATATAATACTATACACTTGAAATAGAAAAACCAAAAAACAGAAAACAACATAGTTGGAATGAAAGCTTTAAAATCAAACTCCCACTTTAAAAATGAAAGAGTGTAAGTTATGTTTTACAGAAAACTCAATCCTTCATTTAAGAAGCTGTACCTATATCTGCCAAGAAAAGAGAAATATAAAAACAAATTATTGCCTTAGTGGAACTTTAGTGGCATGGGGAGGAGGCAGTGGGGAACACAGGAATAGATGAATGTATGATGCATGATGAATGTGTCTCAAATGTGGGTACTTGAAGGACTAATTTAAATGGAAACTTCTAGATTTGGTCCATTTGAAGGGCTGTAAATATAGCTTTTTACTTCAATTCCACCTCAGAATTTATGGAATCTCATTCTTTTACATATAATAGATATTTTATCACATCATGGAAAGTGGAAGGGAAAAAGAACAGGTTAGGGAAAGAGGAATAGAGATGGGAGAGAGAAGTGGAAGAGGAGAAGCAGGGAAAGGAGGTGACTGGATAAGTCAGAAGAGAGGAGGAAAGGATGAAAGAGATTAAGATTTGGAACAGGCATCTGTAAGACAAAGGATTTTCTAAAGGACAACCAACTGATATTTTGCCTGTGAAAATGGAAGAATAAGAGGAAGAATTCAGCATTTGTACAGCTTTTCAGAGGGGAAAGAAAGGAGGCAGTAAAAACACTGGGAATCAGAATTTCCAAGTTAGGGAGTTTAAATGCAATCTGTGTAGAGGGTGGGCTGCTGGGGGAGGCTCCAGAGCGCTGGGAACAAGGGGTTACTGGGTTGTTATCATCAAAGAGTTGTTTATTTGAGTCTGTGTGTACATACATATATATGTCTGTATGTATCAAGTCACGAAAGAGTTATCTAAAAACTAGATTTTAACTTTATGACACAGCTAGAAGTGAGTAAAATACTTATGGGAAGTGCACCAGTCACTCAGAGTAAACAAACTTTCTGGACTTTTCTGGAAATTGAAGCATGGGTGGATATTATTCTAAAATTGAAAACTACCTCAATATTCATCAAGACAGAATACAGCAAATTATGCAGCATAAGGAAATACTATAATAGCTATTACAACCAGTATATAGATTAATATTTGCTGACATACAGATATTCATGGCATGTTACCCAAAGTTAGTAACAGAAAGATAAAGTTAGTAACAGAAGGGCAAACATGAATAACTCTTTTATGTAAAATACCTTTAAATTTCTATGTAGAGATTTTTAAAAGGATGTTCAGAAAAATGTGGAGAGCAGTGGGTCACTCGGTAATTTTTACTTTTTCTTTTTACCCTTTTGGGTATTATTTTAGTTACTTAACAAGGAGCAAGTATCATTATAATGGAATAATGTTAATTAAAAACATTTAAAAGTGATGATAGTATACGCTTCTGTGAAGCTTAGCAATCTGATAAAAGTATCATTACCTCACCCAGACCAAACAAACAACATTTAATAAGATGTTCCCTTATTCTACAGCAATAGTTTGGCCACCCAGAAAGACATTACTAATACCAGACAGTTTCATCTGAAACCTTTTCCTTAAAGATGAGATAACTGCATCTCAGTATTACATTTACAAAAACAATTTTCATTAGTAAAAAGGCATTACCAAACATCAAACTATATACTTTACAAAAATAATTTTTATAAAAAAGTAAACAAAAACATACTAATGAAAGATAAGAAAGCCTCTTCTACCTATGAGTAACAAATGGCATTCCAAAGGTGACTCTCTTGGAATGTATTTAACTGGCATATTCTTAGGACAATTGAATTAAAATTACTTCCCTGATAGTACTGAAAATTAATTTTATACCAGAGTTTCATAACACAGTATGTTTAACCTTAAAAAATATAAGTAATGTTGATGGGTGACTGTAATCTTTCTACCTCCATATGGCAGAAAGTGAAGCGGAACTCAAAAGCCTCTTGATGAAAGTGAAAGAGGAGAGTGAAAAGGTTGGCTTGAAGCTCGACATTCAGAAAACAAAGATCATGGCATCTGGTCCCATCACTTCATGGGAAATAGATGGGGAAACAGTGGAAGCAGTGTCAGAATTTATTTTGGGGGGCTCCAAAATCACTGCAGATGCTGATTGCAGCCATGAAATTAAAAGACGCTTACTCCTTGGAAGGAAAGTTATGACCAACCTAGACAGCATATTAAAAAGCAGAGACATTACTTTGCCAACCAAGGTCTGTCTAGTCAAGGCTATGGTTTTTCCAGTGGTCATGTATGGATGTGAGAGTTGGACTGTGAAGAAAGCTGACTGCCGAATAATTGATGCTTTTGAACTGTGGTGTTGGAGAAGACTCTTGAGAGTCCCCTGGACTGCAAGGAGATCCAATCAGTCCATTCTAGAGGAGATCAATCCTGGGTGTTCATTGGAAGGACTGATGCTAAAGCTGAAACTCCAATACTTTGGCCACCTCATGAGACAAGTTGACTCGCTGGAAAAGACTCTGATGCTGGGAGGGATTGGGGGTGGGAGGAGAAGGGGACGACAGAGAATGAGATGGCTGGATGGCATCACCGACTTGATGGACATGAGTTTGAGTGAACTCCGGGCTTTGGTGATGGACAGGGAGGCCTGGCGTGCTGTGTTTCATGGGGTCGCAAAGAGTTGGACATGACTGAGCGACTGAACTGAACTGAAGGTGATAATAAATTTCCCTAGACTAAGAAGGCGATGACCAGGGTTTTTTTTCAAAGTTTTTTTAAAAATAATAATTATATTTCATAGCTCCTTGTTACATGTTTCAGGGACCAGACAGTCTTGTTAGTTGATGTTAAAAATTTATGAATAATATGCATGTTAAGTCACTCCATTTGTGTCTGACTTTTGTGATCCTATGGACCTGCCAGGCTCCTCTTTCCATGGAATTTTCCAGGCAAGAATATTGGAGTGGGTTGCCATGCCCTCCTCCAGGGGATCTTCCCTACCTAGGGATTGAACCCGTGTCTGTTATATCTCCTGCATTGGTGGGCAGGTTCTTTACCACTAGAGCCACTTGGGAAGCCCATAAATAATATGGTAGGCTACTTATTTGAAACAGACCGTACCGACATGAAGGGTATTTCAAGCATAGAGACATCCATATTTACTCAATAGGGACAAGCAGTAGATGAGTAATCTGATGACAAGCTAATTAATAAGTGAGTGCTGGGTGTAAACTGTTTGGTGTACAGTACACTCCTGGGCAGGTCCCATTGAACAACAGCATCAATGAAGAAGAGATGCCACAAACAACTTTCCGTTCACCAGAAAACTCAATAGGTTTGACTTCCATTCAACACAAACAAAACCATCCTGAATAGTCAACAAGAAATGAAAGTAGCTGCAATCTGCCGAGGTTAGGCAACAGAAAGGAGTGATGGACTGGACTTGCATATCTTTCAGCCAGCTAAGAACAACCAGAACAGTTAATTGAATGAATATGTAAACAGTCAGCTCAGTTCGATCCAACAAATATTTACTAAGCACTTAGTGTTTTCTTTGTTGATGGGACGAGCTTCAGACAAGACCAAGATAAAAGGCAAGTCAGCCCCTGCCCTAAAGGAGCTTATATAATGGGATGAAGGAGAAGAAAATTATGTAATTATCATAATTAATAGAATGTTTCCATAAGAAATGCACAAACTGGTACTAGCTGGCATATGGTACAAAACGGAGTTAAGAATTCTGTATTTGGGGGACTGGTTTTGTCTAGGGGCTAAAAAGTATTATTCAGAAAAGTCTTCTAGGGGAGGTAGTATTTGATACAAGAACAAAAAGTCTGGGTAACACAGTTAATACAACTATATTCTTCCAGAATCTCTTTAACAAGAAAGCACCAACGAGTAAGCATAGGGAACCACAAAACTAACATGCACTCTGCTTTCAACAAAATATTTTACAGAATGTCCACAAAGATGTATTCTCATAGTTGTATCTTACTGCGTTCTCTAATGTAATGGGAAAACAGTAACACAGTACAACTCAACATCTTCTATACCTGCCTTGCTGTTACAATTGAACCAGTAAGACTAAGGGTGCTTTGTGTGTGTGTGCTCAGTTGTTAGGTCCTGTCTGACTCTCCGCTTTAGACCTGGCCTTATATAATTCACGCTACCATTGGAACAGATATAACATTTCTATTCCTCTATGAACAAGTTGACTCACTGGAAAAGACTCTGATGCTGGGAAAGGTTGGGGGCAGGAGGAGAAGGGGACGACCGAGAATGAGATGGCTGGATGGCATCACCGACTCGATGGACATGAGTCTGAGTGAACTCCGGGAGTTGGTGATGGACAGGGAGGCCTGGCGTGCTGTGATTCATGGGGTCGCGGAGAGTCGGACACGACTGAGTGACTGAACTGACTGACTGACTGATGAGGTGAGCATTAGGTCATTCCTCACCTTCAGTGAGAAAAACAGTGCCTTTCACTGAGGGAGAAACCTAGAAAGGAAAGATGCCTCAGATTATTCATGAACCACAAGGTGATCCAAAGTGGACTCTGAATTGGCCCCCTGTGAACACACATTGCTTCTATCTTCAGAACATTCCTCTATCAAACACAGACAGTAGATTTCTCTCTCAAACAAAATGCCTTTCTCTACATTACAAAGATCAGATATTGGGGCAGAAGGAAAGTAAACAGCAATCCTCTTAGAACATTAAGAATGAAGGAAAAATGTGCAAATGCTGTTGATACCTAAAACACCAAAAAAGAAGATGAATATATGGAAAGCTATGGAAATCCCAGACCACCTGACCTGCCTCTTGAGAAACCTGTATGCAGGTCAGGAAGCAACAGTCAGAACTGGACATGGAACAACAGACTGGTTCCAAATAGGAAAAGGAGTACGTCAAGGATGTATATTGTCACCCTGCTTATTTAACTTATATGCAGAGTACATCATGAGGAACGCTGGGCTGGAAGAAGCACAAGCTGGAATCAAGATTGCCGGGAGAAATATCAATAACCTCAGATATGAAGATGACACTACCCTTATGGCAGAAAGTGAGGAGGAACTCAAAAGCCTCTTGATCAAAGTGAAAGAGGAGAGTGAAAAGGTTGGCTTGAAGCTTGATATTCAGAAAACAAAGATCATGGCATCTGGTCCCATCACTTCATGGGAAATAGATGGGGAAACAGTGGAAACAGTGTCAGACTTTATTTTTTGGGCTCCAAAATCACTGCGGATGCTGATAACAGCCATGAAATTAAAAGACGCTTGCTCCTTGGAAGGAAAGTTATGACCAACCTGGATAGTATATTAAAAAGCAGAGACATTACTTTGCCAACCAAGGTCCGTCTACTCAAGGCTATGGTTTTTCCTGTGGTCATGTATGGATGTGAGAGTTGGACTGTGAAGAAAGCTGATCGCTGAAGAATTGATGCTTTTGAACTGTGGTGTTGGAGAAGTCTCTTGAGAGTCCCTTGTACTGCAAGGAGATCCAACCAGTCCATTCTAAAGGAGATCAATCCTGGGTGTTCATTGGAAGGACTGATGCTAAAGCTGAAACTGCAACACTTTGGCCACCTCATGCGACAAGTTGACTCACTGGAAAAGACTCTGATGCTGGGAAAGGTTGGGGGCGGGAGGAGACGGGGACAACCGAGAATGAGATGGCTGGATAGCATCACGGACTCTGTGGACATGAGTTTGAGTGAACTCCAGGAGTTGGTGATGGACAGGGAGGCCTGGCGTGCTGTGATTCATGGGGTCGCAGAGAGTAAAACACGACTGAGCGACTGAACTGAACTGACTGATCCTTTAAAAATAATCCATATTACTTATTATTAAATTGGAATATAATTGTGTTCAGTTCAGTTTAGTTCAGTCACTCAGTCGTGTTCGACTCTTTGCGACCTCATGAATCACAGCACGCCAGGCCTCCCTGTCCATCACCAAAGCCCGAAGTTCACTCAAACTCATGTCCATCAAGTCGGTGATGCCATCCAGCCATCTCATACTCCGTTGTCCTGTCTCCTCCCGCCCCCAATCCCTCCGAGCATCAGAGTCTTTTCTGGTGAGTCAACTCGTTGCATGAGGTGGCCAAAGTATTGGAGTTTCAGCTTTAGCATCAGTCCTTCCAGTGAACACCCAGGATTGATCTCCTTTAGAATGGACTGGTTGGATCTCCTTGCAGTACAAGGACTCTCAAGAGTCTTCTCCAGCACCACAGTTCAAAAGCATCAATTCTTCAGCGATCATCTTTCTTCACAGTCCAACTCTCACATCCATACATGACCACAGGAAAAACCATAGCCTTGACTAGACGGACCTTGGTTGGCAAAGTAATGTCTCTGCTTTTTAATATATTATCTAGGTTGGTCATAACTTTCCTTCCAAGGAGTAAGCGTCTTTTAATTTCATGGCTGCAATAAGCATCTGCAGTGATTTTGGAGCCCCCCAAAATAAATTCTGACATTGTTTCCCCATGTATTTCCCATGAAGTGATGGGACCAGATGCCATGATCTTTGTTTTGTGAATATCAAGCTTCAAGCCAACCTTTTCACTCTTCTCTTTCACTTTCATCAAGAGGCTTTTGAGTTCCTCTTCACTTTCTGCCATAAGGGTAGTGTCATCTGCATATCTGAGGTTACTGATATTTCTCCCGGCAATCTTGATTCCAGCTTGTGCTTCTTCCAGCCCAGCGTTCCTCATGATGTACTCTGCATATAAGTTAAATAAGCAGGGTGACACTACACAACCTTGATGTACTCCTTTTCCTGTTTGGAACCAGTCTGTTGTTCCATGTCCAGTTCTGACTGTTGCTTCCTGACCTGCATACAGGTTTCTCAAGAGGCAGGTCAGGTGGTCTGGGATTCCCATCTCTTTGAAAATTTTCCTCAGTTTATTGTGATCCACACAGTCAAAGGCTTTGGCATAGTCAATGAAGCGGATGTTTTTCTGGAACTCTCTTGCTTTCTCCATGATCAAGCGGATGTTGGCAATTTGATCTCTGGTGCCTCTGCCTTTTCTAAAACCTGCTTGAACATCTGGGAATTTGATCTCTGGTGCCTCTGCCTTTTCTAAAACCTGCTTGAACATCTGGGAGTTCACGATTCACATATTGCTGAAGCCTGGCTTGGAGAATTTTGAGCTTGACTTTACTAGTGTGTGAGATGACTGCAATTGTGCGGTTGTTTGAGCATTCTTTGGCATTGCCTTTCTTTGGGATTGGAATGAAGACTGACCTTTTCCAGTCCTGTGGTCACTGCTGAGTTTTCCAAATCTGCTGGCATAGTGAGTGCAGCACTTTCACAGCATCCTCTTTCAGGATTTGAAATAGCTCAACTGGAATTCCATCACCTCCACTAGCTTTGTTTGTAGTGATGCTTCCTAAGGCCCACTTGACTTCACATTCCAAGATGTCTGGCTCTAGGTCAGTGATCACTCCATCATGATTGTCTTAATTGTGAAGATCTTTTTTTTTTACAGTTCTTCTGTGTATTCTTGCCACCTCTTCTTAATATCTTCTGCTTCTGTTAGGTTTACACCATTTCTGTCCTTTATCGAGCCCATCTTTGCATGAAATGTTCCCTTGGTATCTCTAATTTTCTTGAAGAGATCTCTGGTGTTTTCTATTCTGTTGTTTTCCTCTATTTCTTTTCATTGATCGCTGAGGAAGGCTTTCTTATCTCTCCTTGCTATTCTTTGGAACTCTGCATTCAGATGCTTATATCTTTCTTTTGCTCCTTTGCTTTTTGCTTCCCTTCTTTTCACAGCTCCTCCTCAGACAGCCATTTTGCTTTTTTGCATTTCTTTTCCATGGGGATGGTCTTGGTCCCTGTCTCCTGTACAATGTCACGAACCTCGTTCCATAGTTCATCAGGCACTCTATCTATCAGATCTAGTCCCTTAAATCTATTACTGACTTCCACTGTATAATCATAAGGGATTTGATTTAGGTCATATCTGAATGGTCTTGTGGTTTTCCTTACTCTCTTCAATTTAAGTCTGAATTTGGCAATAAGGAGTTCATGATCTGAGCCACAGTCAGCTACTGGTCTTCTTTTTGCTAACCGTATATAGCTTCTCCATCTTTGGCTGCAAAGAATATAATCAATCTGATTTCAGTGTTGACCATCTGGTGATGTCCATGTGTAGAGACTTGTCTTGTGTTGTTGGAAGAGGGTGTTTGCTATGACCAGTGCGTTCTCTTGGCAAAACTCTATTAGCCTTTGCCCTCCTCCATTCTGTGCTCCAAGGCCAAATTTGCCTGTTACTCCAGGTGTTTCTTGACTTCCGACTTTTACATTCCAGTCCCCTATAATGAAAAGGACATCTTTTTTGGGTGTTAGTTCTAAAAGTCTTGTAGGTCTTCATAGAGCTGCTCAACTTCGGCTTCTTTAGCATTACTGGTTGGGGCGTAGACTTGGGTTACTGTAATATTGAATGGTTTGCCTTGGAAACAAACAGAGATCATTCTGTCGTTTTTGAGACTGCATCCAAGTATTACATTTCGGACTCTTTTGTTGACCATGATGGCTACTCCATTTCTTCTAACGGATTCCTGCCCACAGTAGTAGATAGAACGGTCATCTGAGTTAAATTCACGCATTCCAGTCCATTTTAGTTCACTGATTCCTAGAATGTCTACGTTCACTCTTGCTATTTCCTGTTTGACCACTTCCAATTTGCCTTGATTCATGGACCTAACATTCGAGGTTCCTATGCAATATTGCTCTTTACAGCATTGGACCTTGCTTCTATCAGCAGTCACATCCACAACTGGGTATTGGTTTTGCTTTGGCTCCATCCCTTCATTTTTTCTGGAGTTATTTCTCCACTGATCTCCAGTAGCATATTGGGCACCTACCGACCTGGGGAATTCCTCATTCAGTATCCTATCATTTTGCCTTTTTATACTGTTCATGGGGTTCTCAAGGCAAGTATACTGAAGTGGTTTGCCATCCCCTTCTCCAGTGGACCACATTTTGTCAGCTTTCCCCCAAATAATTAAACTCAAGTGGGCTCCATTCCTCCCCTCCTTTACCTATAGAATTAGAAACAAAATTTATACTGAGGGCACTATATGTTGGGCATTGGGCATTGTGTAATAGGAAACAATTCAAAAGCGATATTTTCCCTGTGCCCTCTCACATCTGGTCTTTTTCCTGTAATTGTCAAAGAATTACAGCATTAATTACAGTTTGGGGGACTATGAATAACCCATATGCCTATAAAGTGGGCTATATCTTAATATGCCCAACAAAAACCTATTTTATTTTTCCATCTAATTTATTTTCTACTTTATTATTAATTATAGGATATAGGATTAATTATAGGATTCAACTAAAGTTGACTCTCTGACATTCAGTTACAATATTCATTACTTTCAGTCCATCCTGACTCCTCATATTTTATGTTAAAAGGAACCACATTAGTACTTCTCCCAATGAATTACAAAGATAAAATGCTCATATGGTTAATCAGAAATTTTATATTGAATTAAGCACCACTGATGTATCTCTTAATATATGCAAAACTAAAACTGCAATTACTAAAGTAGAATCTAAACTTTTAACCTACTAGAAAATCATCATGCTTTCTCTTCAGTATTCTCCAAGTCAGTATCTTGTTTTTCACTCTAGGGCCCTTGTGTTCTGTAGTGACAGTGTGGAAGTCAAGAATTCAGACTCTGAGCCTTGTATCCAGGTTCAAATCTTGGCTCTTTATATTACTAGCTCCACGAGACTGTATAAAAGTTACTTAACCTACATATGTTTCTTTCCTCATTTGTAAATTTGGGAGAGTATTACCCAATTTATGGGGTTGTTGTTAGGATTAAATGAATTAATATATGCAAACTGGATAGACCAGTGCCTGACACCTAATAAACACTAACTGTGACTATTACTGTAATTATTATTTTATATTGTAATCACTATTTATTTGCATTGTAATTATTATCTATTTATAAAGTAGTTTTGTCTGTCTCTTTCCACAAGAACATAAGCTCACTAAGGGTAGCAGGCATGTCTCTCCAGTTCACCCACTGTGTATCTGATACATAATATGGTGCCCATGACAGACAATTTGTTCAATAAACATGAGAGAACAAATAATCTCACTCCCTTCCATAATCAAGTGGTTTTTTAATGATGCTTTCTCCAATACTACTAGTATTTCATATGCAATTATCTCCAGTTTAGATGGAATGTACCAAATTACTTTATTAGAGCCTTTATTAGCATGATCTATGTTAACATTTTAACTATTCTAGAAGTTCAGCTACAAAAACTGTCTTTATATTTATCTTAATTCATAGTACAAGTCCTGTGTGAGATGATGCCGAAGGAATGCCTTTTCTTTCCTCACTATAGAAATGAGAAATATTTCCATCTGACTTGTGACGTGGGAGAGAACAAGGGAAAGAAAAATCAGGGGGACAAGCATTGTGCCAACGTAACTTCAGAAAAAGCAAAGTGAAAGTGAAAGTGAAGTCACTTAGTTGCGTCCAACTCCATGGACTATAGCCCACCAGGCTCCTCCGTCCGGGGATTTTCCAGGCCAGAATACTGGAGTGGGTTGCCATTTCCGTCTCTGGGGGATCTTCCCAACCCAGGGATTGAACCCAGGTCTCCCGCATTGCAAGCAGACACTTAATCATCTGAGCCATGGGGAAGCCCCCTAGGAAAAGCAAACCAAACTTCAATCTACAGTCAGTTCTACTGTGGGCAGAGGGTGTATAATGGGGCAGAAGGAAGGAAAATTATTTTGGAGATGGTAAATCAGTTGATACTCCGTTGTTACCAGGAGTTTTAGGCTGCCACATGGAAGGGACTGGCTGAGAGACAGAGCCCATAGTGGTATAGATCTCTGTTCTCCATAAGTAAGTCCACTGCATACTTATGTTCCCTGTTTATTTCTTTCCACAGAGGACCTGCCATTATGCTTGTGTTTACTGACTGAAGGTCTGTTGACTCAAGGTGGGAGGCTGTCTGGGTCCAATGGCCAAGAAGGGTGGATAACAAGAATTATCTGCATTACCTGATAACAACACACATGCAGGACACACCTTTCTAAAGCTTCAACTTCACACCACTTCTGTTCGAAATAATGGGGAAGTGGGGACAATCACTGTTCCCAACATACCAAGTATATAAATACTAGGATCAGAAGCAAGGTAAATTTGATTCTTAAAAAAAAAAAAAAAAACAACTTTTGGATTTTCTCTTGACCCTGACCTGCAATCAAGTTCTTATGAAGTAGGATACAATAATTACTTATTCCAAAATGAAACGTTTGACTTTAGAACACTTGACATTTGTTCTCAATCTTTTTCTGCCCTAAATGCATGAGAGGATATACGCTGTACTTTTCTTAACAGCAGATTAATCACTGGCTTAAGTTCCAAAGGTATTTAGAGGCTTTTATTCTGTCCCCATCTTTTCCCATTTTCTTCTCGTTTTTCCTGTACTTGCCCTTTTCACCTTATCTGGCATAATGAGTATTTAAATTCCAGTGAAGTAATTGCCTTAATGTTTTGCTTTTTGAAGAATCACTGGCATTTACTTCACCTCTGCATCTTCACAAGACTATACTTATTCAACAGAAATCTGTACATAACACTATTAAGGGCTTTGGGGTTACATATGGCTTAGATGGTAAAGAATATGCTTGCAATGCAGTAGACCCAGGTTCAATCCCTGGGTCAGGAAGATCCCCTGGAGAATGGAATGGCTACCAACTCCAGTATTCTTGACTGGAGAATTCCATGGGCAGAGGAGCCTGGTGGGTTACAGTCCATGGGTTGCAAAGAGTTGAACATGACTGAGTAACTAACACACACAAAGAAGTATAACCAACCTCCTCCATCAACACGGCATGCATTTTAACTAAGGAGACAAGAAATATTTGTGAGGAAATTAAATAATAATGTTATCAATATAAAAGATGTTCCAAGGAGGTCATATAATTGAATGCTACAAGTTATTAGTGACAGTAGTAACATTTAAAGACATATCATGACATTTGAACGCCAAACAAATTCCACAAAACAACTTCTGAATGCTGGCAGAGGACATCAGGCGCCCAGAAAGGCAGCCCATTGTTTTCGAAAGGAGGTAGGACAAAATATAAAAGATAAAAAAGAGAGGCAAAAGAGGTAGGGATAGAGATCTGTCCCGGGAAGGGAGTCTTAAAAAAAAAAAAAAGAAGTTTCCAAACACCAGGAAACATTCTCTCTAGTGGGTCTGTGGCAAGTCTTGGAATCTCAGAGGGCAAAATAACAGGGAAGAAAAATAAATAAATAATTAAAACCCACAGATTAGGTGCCTAACAGCAACTCCCAGAGGAGCAGCAGCCCAGACGCTCATATACCCCACAAGCAAGAGGGGGCTGGACACGGAGGCGCGGGCTGCATTGCTTAGGGTAAGGACTGGCCTGAATGCCTCGAGGGCAATCTGAAGGAACTAACTTGGGATAGCTACCCAGACTATGGGATAGTTATCCCGTGAAAAGCCCTAACCGAAGACACCACCAGACCCACTCACAGAACAAAGGACTGAGCAGAGCTAGCCAGCTTCAGACTGGCCCATCCCCCACCATAGACAGGCAGGCAAGGGCAGCCAGAACTGGAAGGGGGCAATCGCAGCCCCAGACAGGCATCCTATACCAAACTGCAAGCAGACTTCGTTGCTAACCAAGACTTCTTGGGATCCTGGACAGTTGACATCCACCGGGAGGGTTGCAGCCAGAGATCAGCTTCCCAGAAGAGACACACGGCACACCTGAGAAGGCACGCCCGTTGTACACCCAGAAAACCGAGCGGCTGGGACGGGGGAGGTGATAAGTTGCAGCCTTCAACTGGGGACGACAGCGCTCGCCAAGCACCTGGTCACCTGAGCTGCTTGGACCTGGGACGGGCACAAAACACAGGCCCAACCAAGTCTGCACCTTTGTGGAGTACCCGAGAACCTGAACCTGAGTGGCTTAGACCTGGGAAGTGCATGCAACCCAGGGATGGCATCAGACAGTTGCCAGCAGAGCAACCTAGAGCATGAGCAGTGTAGACTGGGAAAACACACACGCCATGAGCGGGGGCAAACCCAGTGTGGCTGAATTACTGTGAGCACACGCCAGTGATATCTGTTTGCAGTGTTCCTCCCTCCTCACAGCACGACTGAACAAGTGAGCCTAAAAAAAGTGACCACAACCGCCCCCCTGGGGTCAGGGTGGAAATTAGACACTGAAGAGACCAGCAAACAGAAGAAGCTAAAATAAACAGAGGGAACTGCTTTGGAAATGACAGGTGCAATAGATTAAAACCCTGTGGTAGCACTGACTACATAGGAAGGGGCTTAGAGACCTTAAGAAGTACAAGCTGGACCAAGGAACTATCTGAAAATGAACTGACCCCACACTGTTCTCAACAGCTCCAGAGAAAGGCCTAGACATATTTTTACTATTATCATTTTTTAAATTAAAAAAATTAAAAAAAATTTTTATCCCCTATTAATCCTTTTTCATTTTTATAACCCACTATTACATTGCACAAAAAAGTCCCTATTTTTAAAGCAAACTTCATATATATATATTTTATAATTTTTGTGACTTTTTTTTTAATATTGTATTTTTGATAATCTAACCTCTACTCTTGATTTTTAATCTTTGCTTTTTAGTATTTGCTATCAACTTTGTACCTTTAAGAACCCAATCTTCAGTACCCATTTTAACTTGGAGTAAGATCACTGGCCTGATTGCTCTCTCCCCGTTTTGACTCTCCTTTTTCTCCAACAGGTCGCCTCTATCTCCCCCTCCCCCCTTTTCTTCTCTACCCAGCGCTGTGAATCTCTGTGTGTTCTGGGCTGTGGAGAACACTTAGGGAACTGATTACTGGCTAGACTGCTCTCTCCCCTTTTGATTCCCCCTCTTCTCCCCCTGGCCACCTCTGTCTCCTTCCTCCCTCTTCTCTCCTCTGTGTAACTCTGTGAACCTCTCTGAGTGTTCCAGACTGTGGAGAGCACATAGGGAACTGATTACTGGCTAGACTGCTCTCTCCCCTTTTGATTCCCCTTCTTCTCCTCCTGGTCACCTCTATCTCCCTCCTCCCTCTTCTCTTCTCCATGTAACTTTAGGTACTTCTCTGGGTGTCACTCACTGTGGAGAAACTTTTCTTCATTAAGCCAGATGTTTTATCATTGGTGCTGCATAGACAGAGAAGTCTTGAAGTTACTGTAAGAATTAGACCGAAAACCAGAGGAAGGAGGCTTAAGTCCAAATCCTGAGATCACCAGAGAACTCCTGACTCCAGGGAACATTAATTGATAGGAGCTCATCAAACCCCTCCATACCTACACTGAAACCAAGCACCACCCAAGGGTCAACAAGTTCCAGAGCAAGACATACCATGCAAATTCTCCAGCAACACAGGAACATAGCCCTGAACTTCAATATACTGGTTGCTCAAAGTCACACCAAACCCATTGACATCTCAAAACTCATTCAGTTCAGTTCAGTCGCATCCAACTGTCCGCGACCCCATGAATCACAGCACGCCAGGCCTCCCTGTCCATCACCAACTCCCGGAGTACACTCAAACTCATGTCCACAGAGTCCGTGATGCCATCCAGCCATATCATTCTCCTTCATCCCCTTCTCCTCCCGCCCCCAACCTTTCCCAGCATCAGTCTTTTCCAGTGAGTCAACTCGTCGCATGAGGTAGCCAAAGTATTGCAGTTTCAGCTTTAGCATCAGTCCCTCCAATGAACATCCAGGATTGATCTCCTTTAGAATGGACTGGTTGGATCTCCTTGCAGTATAAGGGACTCTCAAGAGTCTTCTCCAACACCACAGTTCAAAAGCATCAATTCTTCAGCGATCAGCTTTCTTCACAGTCCAACTCTCACATCCATACATGACCACGGGAAAAACCACTGCCTTGACTAGACGGACCTTGGTTGGCAAAGTAATGTTTCTGCTTTTTAATATACTATCAAGGTTGGTCATAACTTTCCTTCCAAGGAGCAAGCGTCTTTTAATTTCATGGCTGCAATCAGCATCTGCAGTGATTTTGGAGCCCCAAAAAATAAAGTCTGACACTGTTTCCACTGTTTTTCCATCTATTTCCCATGAAGTGATGGGACCAGATGCCATGATCTTTGTTTTCTGAATGTTCAGCTTCAAGCCAACCTTTTCACTCATTACTGGACACTTAATTGCACTCCAGAGAGAAGAAATCCAGCTCCACCCACCAGAGCACTGACACAAGCTTCCCTAACCAGGAAACCTTGAAAAGCCACCTGTCCAACCCCACCCACAAGGAGGAACCTCCACAATAAAGAGGAACCACAAACTGCCAGAATACAGAAAGGCCACACCAAACAGCAATATAAACAAGATGAAAAGTCAGAGAAATACCCAGCAGGTAAAGGAACAGGATAAATGCCCACCAAACCAAACCAAAGAGGAAGAGATAGGGAATCCACCTGATAAAGAATTCTGAATAATGATAGTGAAAATGATCCAAAACCTAGAAAACAAATTGGAGTTACAGATAAACAGCCTGGAGACAAGGATCCAGAAGATGTACGAAACGTTAAACAAGGACCTAGAATAAATAAAAAAGAGTCAATATATAATGAATAATGCAATGAATGAGATAATAAAACATTCTGGAGGGAACCAATAGTAGAATAATGGAGGCAGAAGATAGGATAAGTGAGGTAGAAGATAGAATGGTAGAAAAAAATGAAACAGAGAGGAAAAAAGAAAAACGAATTAAAAGAAATGAGGACAACCTCAGAGACCTCTGGGACAATGTTAAATGCCCCAACATTTGAATCATAGGAGTCCCAGAAGAAGAAGACAAAAAGAAAGGCCATGAGAAAATACTTGAGGAGATAACAGTTGAAAATTTCCCTAAAATGGGGAAGGAAATAACCACCTGAGTCTAAGAAACCCAGAGAGTCCCAAACAGGATAAACCCAAGGTGAAACACCCCAAGACACATATTAATCAAATTAACAAAGATCAAAAACTAGGAACAAATATTAAAAGCAGCAAGGGAAAAAAAACAAATAACACACAAGGGATTCCCATAAGAATAACAACTGATCTTTCAGTAGAAACTCTTCAGGCCAGGAGGGAATGTCAGGACATACTTAAAGTGATGAAAGAAAATAACCTACAGCACAGATTACTGTACCCAGCAAGGATCTCATTCAAATATGAAGGAGAAATCAAAAGCTTTACAGATAAGCAAAAACTGAGAGAATTCAGCATCACCAAACCAGCTCTCCAACAAATGCTAAAGGATCTTCTCTAGACAGGAAACACAGAAAGGGTGTATAAACTCGAACCCAAAACAATAAAGTAAATGGCAATGGGATCACACTTATCAATAATTATGGGTTGAATGCCCCAACCAAAAGACAAAGACTGGCTGAATGGATACAAAAACAAGACCCCCATATATGTTGTCTACAAGAGACCCACCTCAAACCTAGGGACACATACAGACTGAAAGTGAAGGGCTGAAAAAGATATTCCATGGAAATAGAGACCAAAAGAAAGCAGGAGTAGCAATACTCATATCAGATAAAATAGACTTTAAAACAAAGGCTGTGAAAAGAGACAAAGATGGACAGTACATAATGATCAAAGGATCAATCCAAGAAGATATAACAATTATAAATATATATGCACCCAACATAGGAGTACTGCAATATGTAAGACAAATGCTAACAAGTGTGAAAGGGGAAATTAACAATAAAACAATAATAGTGGGAGACTTTAATACCCCACTCACACCTATGGATAGATCAACTAAACAGAAAATTAACAAAGAAACACAAATTTTAAATGATACAATGGACCAGTTAGACCTAATTGATATCTATAGGACATTTCACCACAAAACACTGAATTTCACCTTTTTCTCAAGAGCACACGGAACATTCTCCAAGATAGATCACATCCTGGGCCACACATATAGCCTTGGTAAGTTCAAAAAAATTGAAATCATTCCAAGCATCTTTTCTGACCACAATGCAGTAAGATTAGATGTCAATAACAGGAGAAAAACTATGAAAAATTCCAACATATGGAGGTTGAACGACATGCTGCTAAATAACCAACAAATCATGGAAGAAATCAAAAGATGCATAGAAACAAATGAAAATGAAAACACAACAATCCAAAACCTATGGGACACTGTAAAAGCAGTGCTAAGGGGAAGGTTCATAGCAATACAGGCTTACTTCAATGAACAAGAAAAAAGTCAAATAAATAACCTAGCTCTACACCTAAAGCAAGTAGAAAAGGAAGAAATGAAGAACCCCAGGGTTAGTAGAAGGAAAGAAATCTTAAAAATTAGGGCAGAAATAAATGCAAAAGAAACAAAAGAGACCATAGCCAAAATCAACAAAGCCAAAAGCCGGTTCTTTGAGAAGATAAATAAAATTGACAAACCATTAGCCAAACTCATCAAGAAACAAAGAAAGAAAAATCAAATCAACAAAATTAGAAATGAAAGTGGAGAGATCACAACAGACAACACAGAAATACAAAGGATCATAAGAGACTACTATCAGCAAGTATATGCCAATAAAATAGACAACATGGAAGAAATGGACAAATCCTGAGAAAAGTCCAACTTTCCAAAACTGAACCAGGAAGAAATAGAAAATCTTAACAGACACATCACAAGCATGGAAATTGAAACTGTAATCAGAAATCTTCCAACAAACAAAAGCCCAGGTCCAGACTGCTTCACAGCTGAATTCTACCAAAAATTGAGAAGAGTTAACACCTATCCTATTAAAACTCTTCCAGAAAATTTCAGAGAAAGGTAAACTTCCAAACTCATTCTATGAGGCCACCATCACCTAAATACCAAAACCTGACAAAGATGCCACAAAAAATAGTAAACTACAGGCCAATATCACTTATGAACATAGATGCAAAAATCCTTAACAAAATTCTAGCAATCAGAATCCAACAACATATTAAAAAGATCACACATCATGACCAAGTGGGCTTTATCCCAGGGATGCAAGGATTCTTCAATATACACAAATCAATCAATGTAATATACCACATTAACAAACTGAAAAATAAAATCCATCTGATTATCTAAATAGATGCAGAGAAAGCCTTTAAAAAAATTCAACATCCATTCATGATAAAAACCCTCCAGAAATCAGGAATAGAAGGAACATACTTCAATGTAATAAAAGCTATATATGAAAAATCCACAGCAAACATTATCCTCAAAGGTGAAAACTTGAAAGCATTTCTCCTTAAGTCAGGAACAAGACAAGGGTGCCCACTCTTACCACTATTATTCAACATAGTTTTGGAAGTTTTGGCCACACAATCAGAGCAGAAAAAGAAATAAAAGGAATCCAGATTGGAAAAGAAGAAGGAAAACTCTCACTGTTTGCAGATGACATGATCCTCTACACAGAAAACCCTAAAGACTTCACCAGAAAATTACTAGAGCTAACCAATGAATATATTAAAGTTGCAGGATATAAAATCAACACACAGAAATCCCTTGCATTCCTATACACTAACAAAGAAAATAGAGAAATTAAAGAAACAATTCCACTCACCATTGCAACAAAAAGAATAAAATACTTAGGAATAATTCTACCTAAAGAAACAAAAGACCTATATATAGAAAACTATAAAACACTGATGAAAGAAATCAAAGAGGACACAAATAGATGGAGAAATATACCGTGTTCATGGATTGGAAGAATCAATATAGTGAAAATGAGTATACTACCAAAGCAATCTATAGATTCAATGCAATCCCTATAAAGCTACCAATGGTATTTTTCAGAGGCTAGAACAAATAATTTCACAATTTGTATGGAAATACAAAAAACCTCGAATAGCCAAAGCAATCTTGAGAAAGAAGAATGGAACTGGGTGAATCAACCTGCCAGACTTCATTCTCTTCTACAAAGCCACAGTCATCAAGACAGTATGGTACTGGCACAAACACAGAAATATACATCAATGGAACAAAATAGAAAGCCCAGAGATAAATCCACGCACCTATGGACACCTTACCTTTGACAAACGAGGCAAGAATACACAATGGAGAGAAGACAATCTCTTTAACAAGTGGTGCTGGGAAAACTGGTCAACCACTTGTAAAAGAATGAAACTTGAACACTTTCTAACACCATCCACAAAAATAAACTCAAAATGGATTAAAGATCTAAATGTAAGACCAGAAACTATAAAACTCCTAGAGGAAAACATAGGCAAAACACTCTCTGACATAAACCACAGTAGGATCCTCTATGTTCCACCTCCCAGAATATTGGAAATAAAAGCAAAAATAAACAAATGGGACCTAATTAAAATTAAAAGCTTCTGCACAGCAAAGGAAACTATAAGCAAGGTGAAAAGACAGCCTTCAGAATGGAAGAAAATAATAGGAAACGAAGCAACAGAGAAAGAATTAATCTCAAAAATATACAAGCAATTCCTGCATCTCAATTCCAGAAAAATAGCGACCCAATAAAAAAATGGGCCAAAGAACTAAACAGACATTTCTCCAAAGAAGACATACAGATGGCTAACAAACACATGGAAAGATGCTCAACATAACTTATTATCAGAGAAATGCAAATCAAAACCGCGATGAGGTACAGTCTTACCCCGGTCAGAATGGCTGCTATCCAAAAATCTACAAACAATAAATGTTGGAAAGGGTGTGGAGAAAAGAGAACCCTCTTACACTGTTGGTGGGAATGCAAGCTTGTACAGCCACTATGGAGAATAATGTGGAGAGTCCTTAAAAAACTGGTAATAGAACTGCCATATGACCCAGCAATCCCACTCCTGGGCATACACACCCAGAAAACAAGAATTGAAAGAATTGAACGTGTACCCCAATGTTCATCGCAGCACTGTTTACAATAGCCAGGACATGGAAGCAACCTAGAAGTCCATCGGCAGACGAATGGATAAGAAAGCTGTGGTACATTTACACAATGGAATATTACTCAGCTATTAAAAGAATGCATTTGAATCAGTTCTAAGGAGGTGGATGAAACTGGAGCCTATTATACAGAGCGAAGTAAGCCAGAAAGAAAAACACCAATACAGTATACTGGCACGTATATATGGAATTTAGAAAGATGGTTAACAATAACCCCATGTGTTAGACAGCAAAAGAGACACAGATGTATAGAACAGTCTTTTGGACTCTGTGGGAGAAGGCAAGGGTAGGATAATCTGAGAGAATAGCATTGAAACATGTAAATTATCACATGTGAAACGAATCTCCAGTTCAGGTTCGATGCATGATACAGGGTGCTTGGGGCTGGTGCACTGGGATGACCCAGAGGGATAGGATGGAGAAGGAGCAGGGAGGGGGGTTCAGGATGGGGAACACATGTACACCCATGGTGGATTCATGTCAGTGTATGGCAAAACCACTATAATATTGTAAATTAAAATAAATAAATAAAACAGAAAAAAAAGAATAGAAAAAATAAAAATAAAAACATATCATTTCCACATGAGTTCATCACATTTTATCCTTATGGCAAGTCTCTGCAATAATATTCATAACTTCTATGTTAAATATAGGGAATTGTGGATTAGAAAGGTTACATGGCTCATCCAGAAGGCATAGTTTTTAAGTGGCAGAGATGGGTCTCCACCCCAGGCTTAACTCCAGGCTTCAAACTGCTAGCACAGGATGCAGAGCTCGTGGGTAGGAGTGGCCAGGAAAGGCTTCCTGGAGGATGCTGGGGAAGAAGCTGGCTCCCTAATACACTAACAGAATGGTTCAGGTCGAAGATAGGGATGGGAAAAGACGACTGGAAGAAAGGTGTGAACAATGTGTGTGAGTAGGAACACAATGGGACAGTTTACACTGAGCTAAGGGTTCAAGGCAAGAACAGAGGAACACACAGAAGCAAAGGCCAAGCCTGACTGGGGAAAGTCTTGCCCACAGGAGGCGAATATTTTCCTGGGCAATATCAGACTTTGAGCAGATAAATGACAAGACAAAGGCCACATTCTAAGTGTATTAATATTGATGTTGGAGAAAACAGAAATGACTGCAATATAGAAGAAGTAGCATAGAGAATCAAAGGCCGGGCCAGATCTCTGTTTAACCACCTACTAGTTGTATGATTTGAAAGTCAGAGTCCCTCACTGCCGCAGCTTCTGCATCAGAAGAGGGGATGTAATGTTTTTTTATAGATTCAAATTGAATAGCAGACATGAAAGCACTTTAAAAATCAGAATGTGCTACACAAGCAGAATGAAAGCGGGAACAGTCTAAGGCAGAGACTTCAAATGCTAAGTATGGTAGTGTTCAGAAAAGATGATGAGAGTCTGAGGTAGGGTGATGGTAGGAAAAACTTAAGTATGGTAGTGTTCAGGATTGGAACAGTATTATAACTGAGTTTCATCATGAGGATTGCTAAGGAAGGAGGAGGTATATAGTGCCTGAACAGAGAATGGCAGAAACAGGAATTGATGGAAGGCTGGGAAGCAGGGTGAGGGGGCAAATCAGATTTCTGGACAAGTAAAAATGACCACCAGGCACACAGTAACGGAACAGGAAAGGGAAGGGGAAGGGCCAGTGATGGAGATTGAGGGCCTGGACCTTCTTTTCTTGATCCTGGTTCACCCGCTCCCTCAGGGGTCTCCTCCAGATAATTCTGAGTGCTCAAAGCATTTACAAATCTTCTGGGCACTCTGGCTCCACCACCATCGCGCCCCCCCCAACCCTGCACTGGACCCACTCCAATGGCCCGTCTACAGTCTTACACACAAGCCCCACACTGCCCTGCTTAGAACCTCCCAACTACCTTCCATTGTGCAGAGAACTCAGTCTAAGCTCTTCACTCTAGTAGAGGAAGCTGTACATAATTTGGCCCAGCTTCCCTTCACGTCATCATCTCCTACCGTGTTCCAGAAACAGAGACCTACGCTATTTCTGGACCAGGCCAACCTTATCCTCATCTTTGAGCCTCTGCACTAGGTATTTTCTTTACCTGGGGAAAAAATAGATAACACTTTCTGAGTCCTTGCTATGTACATGCATTGTATGTATCTTAACTCACTTAATCCTCCTATCTCTATGTAAGGTAAATATTGATATTAGATCTATTTTACAGAGTTACCATATGATCCAGAAACCCCACATCTGGACATATATCCTGAAAAAAACTATAATTTGAAAAGTTAAATACACCTCAATATTCACAGTAGCACTAGTCACAATAGCCAAGATATGGAAACAACCTAAATGTCCACTGACAGATAAACGGATGAAGAAGATGTGGTCAATTTACATAATGGACTACTACTCAACTACTCAGCCATAAAAAAGAACAAAATAATACTATCTGCAGCAACATGGATGGACCTAGAGATTATCATATTCAGTGAAGTGGGTCAGAGAGGGAAAGACAAATATATGCAATCACTTATATGCAGAATCTAAAACATGAAATGAATGAACAAACCTACAAAAAAGGAAGACTCACAGACTCACAGAAAAGACTTATGGATACCAAGAGTGAAGGGGTGGGGGAGGCAAGGACTAAAGTTTGGGGTTAGCAGCAAACTATTATACATAGGACGAATAAAGCACAAGGACTTACTATATAGTACAGGGAAACATATTCAATACCCTGTGATAAACCATAATGGAAAAGGATATTAATAATATATATGTGTAAAATGGAATCACTGTGCTGTACAGCGGAAATTTATACAACACTGTAATCAACTATACTTCAATAAAAGTAAAATGTATATATATATATATGTGTGCACATATAAGTGTGTGTGTGTATGTGTATATATATATATATATGTATGTATGTATAAGTTACCAAAAAAACTATTTTACAGATGGGGAAACAGAGACTCAGAAAGGTTAAAGAAACAGTCCTAGGGCCTATAGTTTGAATTGTAAATGGCAGACTTTGGAGCTGAATTCATTCAGTGTGGCAATCAATAAATATTTGCTGAATGAATGAGGATTAAGAAAAGTTTGCTACTATTATAAGAATTTTGGAGTTGCAAAGCACGTTTGAAATAATAATTTCAACATCCTTTTTTATATCTGCGAAGAGCTGTTAAAGACATAATGCCATTCTTATACAGATGGCCAAAATGCACATGAAAGTGAAAGGGAAGTTGTCAGTCGTGTCTGACTCTTCGTGACCCCATGGACTGCAGCCTATCAGACTCCTCTGTCCATGGGATTTTCCAGGCAAGAGTACTGGAGTGGGTTGCCATTTCCTTCTCCAGGGGATCTTCCCGACCCAGGGATCGAACCCGGGTCTCCTGCATTGTAGGCAGATGCTTTACCATCTGAGCCACCGTGGAAATGCACATGAAAAGATGCTAAACATTTCAAATATTAGGGAAATGCAAATCAAAATTACCATGAGGTATCACCTCACACTAGTCAATATCACCATCATCAAAAAATATACAACAATAAATGCTGGCAAGGGTATGAAGTAATGGGAATACTTATACACTGTTGGTGGGAATGTAAAATGGTATGGTCACTATGGACAACCATATGGAGTTTCCTTAAAAACTTAAAAGAGAAGCACCATATAATCCAGAATTCCTACTACTGGATATATATCCAGAGAAAGTCATAATTTGAAAAGATACACTCTAATGTTCATTGCAGCCCTATTTACAATAGCCAGGACATGGAAGCAGCCTAAATGTCCATCGATAGAGGAATGGATAAAAAGATATGGTACATATATATACAGTGAAATATTATTCAGCCATAAAAAATAATGACATAGTGCTATCTGAGGCAACATGGAGGAACTTAGAGACTGTCATACTGAGTGAAGTAAGTCAGACACAGAAAGATAAATATCAGATGATACCGCTTATATGTGGAACCTAAAAAAAAAGCATACAAAGAATCTGTTTACAAAAGAGAAATAGAGTCACAGACATGGAAAACAGACTTTCAGTTATCAAGGGGGGAAAAGGGTGGGGAGGGATAAATTGAGAGATTGGGATAGACATATATAAATAACTATATATAAAAAAAGGTAACTAATAAGAATCTACTGTATAGCACAGGTAACTGTATTCAATACTCTGTAATGACCTATATGGGAATAGAAATTAAAAAGAGTAGATATACGTATAACTTATTCACTTTGCAATATAGCAGAAACTAATACAGCACTGTCAATTATACTCCAATAAATATTTTAAAAAGAGAATTAATGGTGAATATTTGTTCAAAAATTTCTTTAAAATAATAAAAATTATATCCTCTAATTCATAGTCTTATTATTTCTAAAAATTCTGGCCATATAAATGGCCACCATACTTCTAGGTGAGAATTTCAGCTCTTTGCTAAATAAGAAGTCAATCTATCGCAAAAACAAAACAAAACAAAACCCCAATCTTTAAACTTCCAGTTTAAACTCCCCAAAACAAAAGAATTGATGCTTTTGAGCTGTGGTATTGGAGAAGACTCTTGAGAGTCCCTTGGACTGCAAGGAGATCCAACCAGTCCATCCTAAAGGAAATCAGTCCTGAAGGTTGATTGGAAGGAATGATGCTGAAGCTGAAGCTCCAATACTTTGGCCACCTAATGTGAAGAACTGACTCATTAGAAAAGACCCTGATGCTGGGAAAGATTGAAGGTAGACGGAGAAGGGGACAACAGAGGATGAGATGGTTGGATGGTATCACCGACTCAATGGACATGAGTTTGAGTAAGCTCCGGGACTTGGTGATAGACAGGGAAGCTTGGTGTGCTGCAGTCCATAGGGTCACAAAGAGTTGGACACGACTGAGTGACTGAACTGAACTGAAACTCCCAGTGCGCCCAATGTTCCTGGTATTCAGACCAGGGTGCAGCTAAGCAAAACTCAAGCTAAATGCTGCAGACCAGGCTTCACATGGTCAATACTCTATCAGTATATTCCCATAACCAAATCTGACCCTCTCCTGTCTCAGGATGCACATGAACTCTAATAAGAAAAGCACTATTGCTGGCTTTAATATCTTCAGGAAAAGCTGTTTTTATATAGACAGAACTAGAACATGTATCCAACTAATTATACAATATAAAGAAGAGGGAACTCAGAGCAGAGCTGAAGATGAGCTACTATTTAACTGAGTCACCGTGGGCGTCATAAAATTTGAAATAGGGCCATTATTTCCACTATAGCCTACAGCTGGATGATGAGTTTTCATGAAACGATGAAAATGTGTGAGATCTCAGGATTCCAAAATCCAAAAAGAAAACTCAACAGATTATAGTATTATATGAATTATTCAATTAGAGTTCAACAGAAATCAATTTTTAAAATAAAGTATAATGGTATGGGTTGTCGGTACATTTTAAGATGTTTGATGTGATGGGGTGTGGGGCTGTTATAAAGGAGTTTAAAAGACCTAGGAAATTCTTTGAAAACAAAAAAGGTCTAGAAAAGCAATATATTGAAATAAATGTAAGCAATATTTTAAAAAATGTTTAAAAGTACATCTACAAGCAAGATTTTATTTTTTGGGGCTCCAAAATCACTGCGGATGCTGATTGTAGCCATGAAATTAAAAGACGCTTACTCCTTGGAAGGAAAGTTATGACCAACCTAGACAGTATATTAAAAAGCAGAGATATTACTTTGCCAACAAAGGTCCGTCTAGTCAAGGCTATGGTTTTTCCCGTGGTCGTGTATGGATGTGAGAGTTGGACTGTGAAGAAAGCTGATCGCCGAAGAATTGATGCTTTTGAACTGTGGTGTTGGAGAAGACTCTTGAGAGTCTCTTGGACTGCAAGGAGATCCAAGCAGTCCATTCTAAAGGAGATCAATCCTGGGTGTTCATTGGAAGGACTGATGCTAGAGCTGAAACTGCAATACTTTGGCCACCTCATGCGACGAGTTGACTCACTGGAAAAGACTCTGATGCTGGGAAGGATCGGGGGCGGGAGGAGAAGGGGACGACCGAGAATGAGATGGCTGGATGGCATCACCGACTCGATGGAGATGAGTTTGAGTGAACTCCGGGAGTTGGTGATGGACATGGAGGCCTGGCGTGCTGTGATTCATGGGGTTGCAAAGAGTCGGACACGACTGAGCGACTGAACTGAACTGAACAAGCAAGATTAATCCCCTAGATTAATCCATGCACAAAGAAATTACATTGGTTTATATTAGAAATGAATATCATAATTATATTTAGGAAATAATACTGTCTAACAATGGCAAGCCACTCCAGTACTCTTGCCTAGAAAATCCCATGGACGGAGGAGCCTGGTAGGCTGCAGTCCATGGGGTCGCTATGAGTCAGACATGACAGAGCGACTTCACTTTCCCTTTTCACTTTCACACATTGGAGAAGGAAATGGCAACCCACTCCAGTGTTCTTGCCTGGAGAATCCCAGGGATGGGGGAGCCTGATGGGCTGCCGTCTATGGGGTCACACAGAGTTGGACACGACTGAAGTGACTTAGCAGCAGCAGCAGCAACATTTTATATGTCCCTGGACATTTTTCTTTCTTCCAAAATATACACTTTTTTCCCTACTTTTAGGGCAAATTTTCTGCTGCAATACTGTCAATTATCTTGAAGCCCTATCATGGGGAAATTTACAAACTAAAGAGAATCTGCTTTTCTAGAAAATCACTAAACTGTAGTCATATAATATCAATAGGTTCCAGGAATTGTTCTAAGCTTTATATGCATTATACATATATAGCTATATATACATTTACATACATATATATTCACATATACTACTACTACTAAACAAGACAGCAATACTATTATTTCTAGTTTGTAACAGAAGAAACGAGAAGTTAAATAACTTGTCCAAGATGCTACTTTTAGAAAGTAATGAAGTAAAGTTTAAACCAAAACAGTCTGGCCATGTCACCATTTTAATTTTTATTTCTAATTAGAGGTTAATTGGAGAAAGCAATGGCAACCTACTCCAGTACTCTTGCCTGGAAAATCCCATGGACAGAGGAGCCTGGTAGGCTGCAGTCCATGGGGTCGCAAAGAGTGGGATACGACTGAGCGACTTCACTTTCACTTTTCACTTTCATGCACTGGAGAAGGAAATGGCAAGCCACTCCAGTGTTCTTGCCTGGAGAATCCCAGGGATGGGGGAGCCTGGTGGGCTGCTATCTATGGGGTCTCACAGAGTTGGACACGACTGAAGTGACTTAGCAGCAGCAGCACCAGAGGTTAATTATTTTATAATATTGTGATGGTTTTTTCATGTGATGGTTTCTTCATTCAACATGAACTGGCCATAGGTATACATATGCCTCTCTCTAGAACCTTCCTCCCACCTGACACTGTCTTTCTATGCCAAGTTACATAAAACTTGAACCATGTCTTATTACATCTTCATTTACCACAGAATAGTTCCCATGATCCATCAAGGTAATTTTTTAGCCTTACCAAGGGACAAATTTTTGCTCACTAGCTACGTTAAGAAGAATGAGATATCATATCACCAGTTTGTCTTTAACGATGAACAGGGTCTCTGTTTTTTCCAATTGTAATTGTTAAATCTTTAAAAATCAAAGTGATGTGACATTCTACCTGAGCTCAATCTGAAGCAAATATACTCCAATCAACATGTTATCCAATCACAGATTCTAGAGAACTCATCAAAAGCTATGCCCTCCATCATTTACATTCTACTTTGACAACAAACCTATCTGCATTCCCCCACTTCTGTTATCTAACAGAAACTTTAGAGGAGGCATGACAAATTTCGCAAAGACTGTAAGTTATGGTAAAAAGCTGAGAAGCTTAAAATTTTTTAATTTAAAAATCCAAGTTGAAAAATTCAGCCGGTCATAATTTATATTAATGCATCTTAAAATGACTACTCATTCTACAAACAGGGTTTTTTCCTTCATTCCAGAGGTAGACTTACTTTTATGCTTCTCATAATATTTTCTTAATAGTGTTATTCTGAAAATTGTTCTTTTGTAAACAGTAAGAAGTGGCATTATGTATACACAATGAATGATGCAAATAATCACTATATCTGCATATCCAGGATACTTTTCTCAGTTCTCTTTCTCCTTGATCCCTTTCTATAGTTCATTATTTCCTGAAATTCCATTTTCTTTGGCTTTGGTGATGCTTCCCTAGCTTATATTCCTCTTATCTCTCCAAATGTTTTTTCTCATCACTTAGTATAGACATTTCCCAGCATGCCACTGTTCTTGAAGAGTCTCCAGTTTGTCTTCAAGAAGACAATGAATGACTTCCAAACTCTGGCTCAGCCAGATTTTACTCTTATCTAATTACAGCTGCTTAGCTCTTGATCCTTAAAGGATAATTCTTGGGAAGCAGTAGGAGAAGAAGAGAGGCTGCACAAGAAACTAAGGACCAAATCACTTAAAGACGTTGAATGTCACGGTGGAGGAAAGAAATATCCTTGAATTAAGTCTTGGAAATAAGAGAGGGGATCTGATTTATATTTTAAATAGGTAATTTAGTAACAGAGTGGATTTGGACTGTATGAGTGAGAGGGAAAAGGAAAACCAGTTAAGAAGTTATCAAAATCAGTCAAAGAGGAAATGAAGAGAATGTGGGGGATGCTGAGAACACTAAAAGGGAGAGAGAACTCTAAGTCAGCTAAATTTGAATGAGTCACCAGCCACTGCCCTGGCATACACACTCATATAATTCACATGACTGGGATCTCTATTACAAACCCCACTGCAACACTTATCACAACTGTAACTCAATAATTATTTAAGGAATCTCTCTGTTCCCCCAGAGAGTACAAGCTCCCTGAGGGTCTGAGCTGGCACACGGTCTGCTAGTATGCAGCATGTACTCAAAACTATTTGGCAAATTTATTAAAAATTCTAGAAACCTAAATTCACAACAAAATTATAATGCTGAAAAGAAATTCATGTATCACCTAATAGCAAATAGAAGGTGAGAAAGGTTAAATGACTCAAGTCACAAAGCTAACAGAGGGACTCATAGAATTCTGCTCCTCTATGACTAGAGAAGAAAAAAAGGACCTGCACATACAAAGGTAGGTATGGGGGTGTAAGATAATTCTGGAGATTATTATATAAGTGTACATACACACACCCACATGTAATGCTGAGAATATAAATTTGTCACTGGATTTTGTCAACAGCTAGGAAATATGCCTCAATGCAGATATTTATATATTTTTGCATGTGTGCCTAAATCTGTCGCTTGTCATTACTAAAAGATGACAAAAGTTTAAAAGGTCAATAGTTATTTTTAAGATTATGCTCAAGCAAGACATACGTCACTAGTTTTTACTTGAAATCTTATAGACAGCAGCCGTGGCATTAATAAATTGAATTTTCTTTTAGAGGTATGAAAAATAGGTAAAACATTTAAAGCCAGTATTTCTGGCATTACCTGGGATTACTGGATTTTTTACTGTATATTTGACAACTTTACATATTTTCTCCAAGCATCTACAGTTTTAGGAAAAAAATATGTAAGTAAAAATTGGACTAAATGGGGAGATATGTCATTTTACTGAATGAATGGCTCAACATTAAATATCTCAACTATACCTGATTAAATTTAAAAGTCAAAGGAAATTTCTTAATCTAGAAAAATATTCTGATATTATGGGAGAATATATGTTTATAATTACCCAGGAAAATCCAGAAAAAGAAAACTGAAGTGGAAGAATACCATTTTTAAAGTAAAAATGTTTATATTACTCATTCTTTTAACAAAAGTGAATGCAGTACCTAAATATTTAAAAATTATAAATATGTTGAGATAAAATATAGAATATTTAATAACTTTAGATTCCCATACCATACCATTTCTAATATCCAAACATATTCAAGATTTAATTATGAAAATACAATACTGCAAAAATATTGAGACAATATGAGCAAATATTCTTGTAACTTCGATGTAGAAGGTCTTTTATGGATAACACCAAACCCAAACAACACAAATTGATATATACGATTAATCAAAGTTTTAAACTTCTTTATGGCAAAGAGAATTATGAGGTTCAAATGTGAATTATAAGGTGTGAGTATTTCTAATACATAACAATAGATTAATAGCTGTACTACAAAAGGAACTCTTACAAATCGGTTATGAAAGAAAACTCCCACTAGCTTAGAAAAACTGAAAAACCGGCAATTCAAGAAGAAAAACTGTATGGGGAATCAAACTTAAATAGGTTAAACCTCACAATAAATATATAAAATTATTTATGAGAAATAATATCACTTATTATATTGACAAATATGAAAAAGAATAATAACATCAGTATTGGAGAAGGTGTGGGAAAGGGAACACATTTAGAGGTGGCTGCTCCAGCATGAACTGGTACAACCTCTCAAAGAAAAAAAACTGATGATAAAAATATTCTTTGACTAGGCAAGTCCACTTCTAAAAGTACATTCAAAGAAAATAATTAGTGAAGTGTGAAAAATGTATGTTCAAGAATAATCTCTGCAATGCTGTTTATAGGGGAAAGAGTTACTGAGTGGTGATTAAGAGCTTGGAATCAAGGAGCCAGACTGTCTGGATTTAGACTTCTGACGCAAACCTCTTCCTACCCATGTGATCTTTGGCAAGTTAAACTTTCTGTGCTTCAGTTTCTTCATGAGCAGAAACAATAATAGTAACTGCCTCATAGCACTTTAAGAATAAAATAGGCAAACAAAAAACAGCACCCAGAACATTGCCAGGAACTTAGTAAGCACTCAATAAATGTTACCTATTATTATTATTCTTGCTGAGAAAAAAATTCTGGAATGCCATTTATAGGGATGGCTTAAGTAAAGCATATTGATCAAAAGATCAGAACACTATGCAGTCCTTAGAAATGATGAGGTAAAATTACAAGTATGGAAAAATGCCACCATAGATGACATTAAGTTTTTAAATAAAGGTTATAAAGTATTAATATACTACCCCATCTTTAACCAAACAAATATATATGTGAGCATGCAGAGAAAAGAATATGGAAGCATGTACACCAAAGTATGAACAGTGACTGAATCTGGGTATAGAATTACGGATGATTTTCATTTTCATCCCTATATTTGTGGCTTTTGGGTATGAAAAGTTTTTAATTAATATCTGTTACCTTCATAATACAAAATGAACATACCCATTTTGGGAAAAAAGGCAACTGGAAAGTTAATTATCACAATTAGAAGTGACAAGAGATTGATAATGCAGAAATTCAGGCAATGAAATAACCAGGTAAGGGGTAGGTTCATGTTTCATCAGAGGAAGACCAAATTCTCCAATTACCTACTCTTTAATTGCTAAAAAACATGCTTATAGATGATGATGGCGATATATACAATTGTGCTAAAAATTATATGAATGGCTTGAATTTTACAAACAGATATGCTAACAGGGTATGAATATATGAGACCAGGGCTTGGGCTTAATTTTTTAAAAGATCAACTATCTACATTTTTCAATCCGAACTACCAATTTCCCAAGAGTAACATTTAGGCCACCAACCAACCAAAGTTGCTTAGTAGCAGTAGAAGATAGGATGATGGCAATATTGTTAGGCTTATCTGTTTATGTCTACAAATTTAGCTGAACTCATCTAATATTAATTGATGCAGTCCAAATACCTAATTACACACATATGCACACATACATCGTGTAACCATAGGTTATGAGTTATTGACTTGGTACCACTAACTTACTGTGTTATTTTTCTGAAAGATTTGAAAGAGGTCAAGGAGAAGCCCCAGCAAGATGGTAGGAGGGGCAAACTTGCATTTACAGAGACGCTGAGAGGGCTCAAACAAACCTTGTGCACACCAGGAACCAGAGACCCCACAGAGAGTGGGACAGACCTGTGTTTGAGTGTCTCCTGCCGAGGTACAGGTCAGCAGTGGGCTGCCACAGAGGCAGGGGCTCTGGGTGCAGCAGACTTGGGTATGGCATAAGCCCTCTTGGAGGAGGTCACCATTAACCCCACCATAGAGCTGCCAGAACTTACACAGGACTGAGAAATAGACTCTTGGAGGGTACAAAGAGAAACTTGTGCACACCAGGACCCAGGAGAAAGGAGCAATGACCCCACAAGAGACTGACCCAGATTTGCCCGAAAGTGTCCAGGAGTCTCTGGTGGAGGCGTGGGTCAGGGGCGGCCGCTGCAGGGTTGGGGATACTGAGTGTAGCAGTACACGCATGGGACCTTTTGAAGGAGGTCGCCATTATCTTCATGACCTCCACCATAGTTTGGCCCCAGGTAAACAGCAGGGAGGGAATAGAGCTCCATCAACAGAAAGTTGGATTAAAGATTTACTGAGCATGACCCTGCTCTTCAGAACAAGACCCAGTTTCCCCCTCAGTCATTGTCTCCCATCAGGAAGCTACCATAAGCCTCTCATCCTTCTCCATCAGTGGGTGGACAGAATGAAAATCACAATCACAGAAAACCAACCAATCTGATCACATGGACCACAGCCTTGTGTAACTCAATGAAACTATGAGCCATGCCGTGTAGGGTCACCTAAGACGGAAGGGTCATGGTTGACAGTTCTGACAAAATGTGGTCCTCTGGAGAAGGGAATGGCAAACCACTTCAGTATTCTTGCCTTGAGAATCCCATGAACAGGATGAAAAGGCAAAAAGATAGGGCACTGAAAGATGAATTCCCCAGGTTGGCAGGTGCCCAGTATGCTAACGGAGATCAGTGGAAAAATAACTCCAAAAAGAATGAAGGGATGGAGCCAAAGCAAAAACAATACCCAGTTGTGGATGTGACTGGTGACAGAAGCAAAGTCCAATGCTGTAAAGAGCAATATTGCATAGGAACCTGGAACGTTAGGTCCATGAATCAAGGCAAATTGGAAGTGGTCAAACAGGAGATGGCAACAGCAAATGCTGACATTTCAGGAATCAGCGAACTAAAATGGACAGAAATGGGTACAGAAATGGGTGAATTTAACTCAGATGACCATTATATCTACTACTGTGGGCAAGAACTCCTTAGAAGAAATGGGGTCGCCATCATAGTCAACAAGAGTCCAAAATGCAGTACTTGGATGCAATCTCAAAAATGACAGAATGATCTCTGTTCATTTCCAAGGCAAAACATTCAATATCACAGTAATCCAAGTCTATGCCCCGACAAGTAATGCTGAAGCTGAAGTTGAACAGTTCTATGAAGACCTAGAACTAACACCACAAAAAGATGTGCTTTTCATTATAGGGAACTGGAATGCAAAAGTAGGAAATCAAGAAACACTTGGAGTAACAGGCAAATTTGGCCTTGGAGTATAGAAAGAAGGAGGGCAAAGGTTAATAGAGTTTTGCCAAGAGAACGCACTGGTCATAGCAAGCACCCTCTTCCAACAATTCAAGAAAAGACTCTACACATGGACATCACCAGATGGTCAATACTGAAATCAGACTGATTATATTCTTCTCAGAAAGATGGAGAAGTTCTATACAGTCAGCATAAACAAGACTGGGAGCTGACTGTGGCTTAGATGATGAACTCCTTATTGCCAAATTCAGACTTAAGTTGAAGAAAGTAGGGAAACTCACTAGACCATTCAAGTATCAAATCCCTTACGATTATACAGTGGAAGTGACAAATAGATTCAAGGGATTAGATCCGATATACAGAGTGCCTGATGAACTATGGATGGAGGTTCGTGACACGTAGAAGAGATAGGAATCAAGACCATCCCCAAGAAAAAGAAATGTAAAAAAGCAAAATGGCTGTCTGAGGAGGCCTTACAAATAGCTCTGAAAAGAAGAGAAGTGAAAAGCAAAGGAGAAATAGAAAGATATACACATTTGAATGCAGAGTTCCAAAGAATAGCAAGGAGAGATAAGAAAGCCTTCCTCAGTGATCAGTGCAAAGAAATAGAGGAAAACAATAGAATGGGAAAGATTAGAGATGTCTTCAAGAAAATCAGAGTTATCAAAGGAACATTTCATGTAAAAATGGGCACAATGAAGGAAAGAAATAGTATGGACCTAAAAGAAGCGGGGGGTCGCAAAGAGTCAGACACAACTGAGCGACTGAACTGAACTGAAAAGAAGTGGAAGATATTAAGAAGAGGTGGCAAGAATACACAGAAGTATACAAAAAAGATTCTCATGACCCAGATAACCATGATGGTGCAGTCACTAACCTAGAGACAGACACCCCTGGGTTGTGAAATCAAGTGGGCCCAGGAAGCATCACTATAAACAAAGCTAGAGGAGGTGATGGAATTCCAGATGAGCTATTTCAAATCCTAAAAGAGGATGCTGTGAAAGTGTTGCATTCAAAATGCCAGCAAATTTGGAAAATTCAGCAGTGGCCACAAGACTGGAAAAGGTCAGTTTTCATTCCAATCCCAAAGAAGGGCAGTGCCAAAGAATGTTCAAACTACTGCACAATTGTGCTCATCTCACACATTAGTAAACTAGTGTTCAAAATTCTCCAAGCCAGGTTTCAACAGTACATGAACTGTGAACTTCCATATGTTCAAGCTGGATTTAGAAAAGGCAGAGGAACCAGAGATCAAATTGCCAACATCCGCTGGATCATGGAGAAAGCAAGAGGGTTCCAGAAAAACATCTATTTCTGCTTTGTTGACTATCCAAAGCCTTTGACTGTGTGGATCACAATAAACTGTGGAAAATTCTGAAAGAGATGGGAATACCAGACCACCTGACCTGCCTCTTGAAAAACCTGTATGCAGGTCAGGAAGCAACAGTTAGAACTGGACATGGAACAACAGATTGGTTCCAAATAGGGAAAGGAGTACGTCAAGGCTGTATATTGTCACCCTGCTTATTTAACTTATATGCAGAGTACATCATGAGAAATGCTGACTGGAAGAATCACAAGCTGGAATCAAGATTGCCTGGAGAAATATTAATAACCTCAGATATGCAGATGACACCACCCTTATGGCAGAAAATGAAGAGGAACTAAGGAGCCTCTTGATGAAAGGGAAAGAGGAGAGTGAAAAAGTTGAATTAAAACTCAACATTCAGAAAACTAAGATCATGGCATCCAGTCCCATCACTTCATGGCAAACAGATGGGGAAACAGTAAGAGACTTTATTTTGGGCTCCAATATCACTGCAGATGGTGACTGCAGCAATGAAATTAAAAGATGCTTACTCCTTGGAAGAAAAGTTATGACCAACCTAGACAGCATATTAAAAAGCAGAGATATTACTTTGCCAACAAAGGCCCGTCTAGTCAAAGCTATGATTTTTCCAGTAGTCATGTGTGGATGTGAGAGTTGGACTATAAAGAAATGAGTGCCAAAGAATTGATGCTTTTGAACTGTGGTGTTGGAGAAGACTCTTGAGAGTCCCTTGGACTGCAAGCAGATCCAACCAGTCCAACCTAAAGGCAATTAGTCCTGAATATTCATTGGAAAGACTGATGCTTTAGCTGAAACTCCAATACTTTGGCCACCTGATGCAAAGAGTTGACTCATTTGAAAAGACCCTGATGGTGGGAAAGACTGAAGGCAGGTGGAGACGGGGATGACAGAGGATGAGATGGTTGGCATCACCAACTCAATGGACATGAGTTGCAGTAAACTCCAGGAGTTGGCGATGGACAGGGAGGCCTGGAGTGCTGCAGTCCATGGGTTCACAAAGAGTCAGACATGACAGAGAGACTTAACTGAACTGAATAGCAGTTTTAAGACTATTTTGATGCTGCCTCTAAGCAAAAACATAATATCTCAGAAGCACATTTGGAAGGACTTATCATTCAAAATCTAATACTGATTTATCTCTTTGAGCATCAGTCAGTTCAGTTCAGTCGCTCAGTCGTGTCCAACTCTCTGCGACTCCATGAATCATAGCACAACAGGCCTCCCTGTCCATCATCAACTCCCGGAGTTCACTCAAACTCATGTCCATAGAATCGGTGATGCCATCCAGCCATCTCATGCTCTGTCGTCCCCTTCTCCTCCCGGCCCCAATCTTTCCCAGCATCAGAGTCTTTTCCAGTGAGTCAACTCATCGCATGAGGTGGCCAAAGTATTGCAGTTTCAGCTTTAGCATCAGTCCTTCCAATGAACACCAAGGATTGATCTCCTCTAGAATGGACTGGTTGGATCTCCTTGCAGTCCAAGGGACTCTCAAGAGTCTTCTCCAACACCACAGTTCAAAAGCATCAATTCTTCGGCGATCAGCCTTCTTCACAGTCTAACTCTCACATCCATACATGACCACGGGAAAAACCATAGCCTTGACTAGACGGACCTTGGTTGGCAAAGTAATGTCTCTGCTTTGTAATATACTATCTAGGTTGGTCATAACTTTCCTTCCAAGGAGTAAGCGTCTTTTAATTTCATGGCATCAGAACGACCTATAATGTTACTGATTAACTTATTAACATTTAAATATTTGTTTCAAAGGATGGGATTAATTTACAGATCTCTAGACAAAAAGCAAGGAAAGCAAAGCTATGAGGTAGAATTTGATAAAAATAGCTTACTTATCTGTAGAAATCAGCAGATCTGTTTTAATTACTAGATATTTTGATGTCATTGATTTTATTAAATGATGGTAACTGAGTGTATACAACTGATTTTACGCCAAGGGTCTACACAATGAATTTAATGCAAAATCTGAAGAATATTAACCCTCCCCCAAACTCTCAGCAAGAGCATCATTAGAGGGTATTTGGTCTCTTCTATTTAACAGACAAATTTAAAAATTAACTCTAAGTAAGAATAAATACAAATATTTAGATTTTCCTAATATCACTCTCAGTTTTGAATACTTTTTCTCCTAGGAAACTTCAAACTCAAAAGTGAAAGTGATAAGTGTTAATCACTCAGTTGTGTTTGACTCTTTGTGACCCCATAGACTGTAGCTCACCAAGCTCCTCTGTCGATGGATTCTCCAAAAAGAAAAATGGAGTAGTTAGCCACTCCCTTCTCCAGGGATCTTCCTGACCCAGGGATCTTCCTGACCCAGGGATGGAGACCAGGTCTCCTGCATTGCAGGAGGATTCTTTACCGTCTGAGTCACTGGGAAAGCCCCCAGACTCAAAGGATTCATGTAATAATAGTGAAGAAGTAAAATGTTTATAATGACTGCTGCTGCTAAGTCGCTTCAGTCGTGTCTGACTTGTGTGACCCCATAGATGGCAGCCCAACAGGTTCCACCGTCCCTGGGATTCTCCAGGCAAGAACACTGGAGTGGGTTGCCATTTCCTTCTCCAGTGCATGAAAGTAAAAAGTGAAAGTGAAGTTGCTCAGTCATGTCCGACTCTTCACGACCCCATGCACTGCAGCCTACCAGGCTCCTCCATCCATGGGATTTTCCAGGCAAGAGTACTGGAGTGGGTTGCCACTGCCTTCTCTGTTTATAGTGGAGTTGCTGTTTATGAGGCAATCAGGTTCCAAAGCTAGAATGTGAAAAAAAATCATGCATAGCCAACATTATTCTTTAAAATTCTTAAAGTACAATAGCCTCACCATATCATAAGAAAAGAGTTTTCTTCCTATATTGTTACAGCCTGCTGGGTCTCTAGGTACACAGTGCCTTAGAGCAGATTTTCAACAAAAACAAACAAAACAAAAACACCTGAGACTGAGGCAAGGATAGGGATGTTATTAGATTACTTTGAAGTAGGGAACAGGTCAGCAAGGGTGAGGAAAAGAAGCAAGTGGGGATGTCAAACAATAAACAATGTGCGTAGCTATTTCACAAGAACACCAAGACACACAACAGTCCATTTAAAAGATGCTGTGTCTGAGAGCCTGGAATTCACTAGATGGTATACAAGGAAGAGAGGCTATGGGATGGAGGATTCCACAGAAGGGAGAAAGTAGGCATCTACCTGGTTTCCTGCTACTCCTGATTCCCAGTGCTACGGTTCTCTCAGAGAGATTTAACTGGTCTAGATTTCCAAGGTACTTTATCCAGCCCATCAGGAATTCAAATCCTAGTCCAGGGCCCAGAAGTGATGGGGGAAGCTATGAGCAGGTGGCTATTTGGCTCAACCACAAGGCAGAAGCCAAGGAAAGGATCCAACATTCCCAAAGCAGGTGAAAAATCAATCCCTGGACTTCTCTGGTGGGACAGGGGTTAAGAATTCACCTGCCAATGCACAGGATATGAGTTCAATCCCTACCCTGGAAAGATTCCATGTGCTACAGGGCAACTAAGCCCATGAGCTACAACTACTGAGCCCGCCTGCCTAGAGCTCATGCTCCAAAACAAGAGAAGCCAGTGCCCCCCAACCTGAGAGTAGTCCCTGTGTGCAGCAACGAAGACCAAGTGAAGCCAAAAGTAAATAGCACAATAAAAATAAGTTTAAAAAACCCAAGTAGTGAAAGTCACTCAGCTGTGTCCAGCTCTTTGTGACCCTGTGGACTGTGGCCCACCAGGCTCTTCTGTCCATGGGATTCTCCAGGCAAGAATACTGGAGTGGGTTGCCATTTCCTTCTCCAAGGAAAAAACCCAAAACTTAAAAAAAAAAATAAAAAAATCAACCCCTGGTGGCAGATTGGTCCTGGAGGTTGGTAAATGCCAAGGCAATCTAGGGGAGGTCACAAGATATATGTCTAATAATTTGAAGAAGTTGGTTTGCATTTAGACATTTTACTAGATAAGAAAAAATATTGTCTTTAAATATTAAAAGACATATTCAATACTCTAAGAAATAATATATTTCAGAAGAAAGTAAAAACTAAGACAAATGAAGTAAAAAGAATGCCATGCCTTTTGTATTGTTTCTCAGGAGCCCAATTCATTAAGCTTGGTATGATGGTAAAATGTATAAAAGCTGATCTTTCCCTTAATGTAACTGCAAATGTGCTCAGTTAACTGTACATATACTTCAATACCACTTTACCAAATATCTAGTATGCACCAGGGCTTTCTCTTATGGTCTCACTTAAGTTTCAAACTAAATTCTGTAAGTCCCATTTTACAGAAAACTTAACAGAAAAACAAAGCAGAAAGTCAGACCTACCAAATCACAGAACAAGGACTAGAATAACTTTCTTTTATTATGCCATGTTATCCAAACCACTGAAAATCCAGTACCCATTTCAACAATTATCAACACTTGGAAAAAGAAATTTCTTTGAATATCTGACATTCTTTAGGAGGACTTGTACTTGTCGTAGAAACCAGAATAGGCATCTGCCACCACCAAGCGGGGGCTGAACAGGGAGGCATGGGCTGCACTGCTTATGGTAAGGGCCGGGCCTGAATGCCTTGAGGGTAATCCGAGGGAGCTAACTGAGATAGCAACCCAAACTGTGGAATAGCCAGAGAGAGAGGAAAAAAAAGAGAGAGAACTTTCCCGCGAAAAGCCCTAACCTAAGGCACTGCCGGGCCCGCTCACAGAACAAAGGACTTAGCGAATACCAGAGGAGAGCAAGCTGGCTGTGGACCGACCAATGTCCCACCAGAGGCAGAGAGGCAGGAGGGCAGCATCTCGGCCTCAGAGATGTCATCCTCTACCAAACTGCAAGCAGGCTCCCAGTTGCTAACCAAGTCTTCCTGGGATCCTGGATGGTTGACATCCAGCAGGAGGGTTGCAGCCAGAGATCAGCTCCCCAGAAGAGACACACGGCACACCTGAGACGTCGCTCCCAGGAAACCGAGTGGCTGGGACGGGGAGGCAATAAGATGCCCTGCACGTAGGGAGAGTGCGTTCGCCAAGCACCTGGTCACCTGAGCTGCTCAGACCCGGGAAGGGCACAAAACGCAGGCCGAACCGAGTCTGCGCCTTTGCGGAGTACCTGAGAAGTTGAACCTGAGTGGCTTAGACCTAGGAAGTGCACGCAACCCAGGGCCCACTTTAGACAGTTCCCCTGCAGAGCAACCTGGAGCCTAAGCAGTGAAGACTGGGAAAACACACACGCTGGGGGCAAACCCAGTGTAGCTGAGACACTGCAAGCACTCCCTACACATGCCAGTGATATTTGTTTGCAGTGTTCCTTCCTCCCCACAGCACGACTGAACAAGTGAGCCTAAATAAGTGACCACCTTTGCCCCCTTGTGTCAAGGCAGAAATTAGACACTGAAGAGACTTGCAAACAGAAGAAGCCAAAATAAACAGAGGGAACCGCTTTGGAAGTGACAGATGCAACAGTTAAAGCCCTGTAGTTAGCACTGAGTACACTGGAAGGGGCCTATAGATCTTGAGAAGTATAAGCTGGAACAAGGAACTATCTGAAACTGAACTGACCCCACATTGCCCACAATAGCTCCAGAGAAATTCATAGATATTTTTTTAATATTATTTTTTAAATTAAAAAAAAATTTTAAGTCTTCTATTACTTCTTTAATTTTCATTTTTATAACCTACTATTACCTTGCAAAAAAAAAGGACCCTATTTTTAAAGCAAAATTCATATATATTTTTTATAATTTTTGTGATTTTTTTTTAAAATGTTGTATTTTTGAGAGTCTAACCCACTCCAGTGTTCTTGCCTGGAGAATCCCAGGGATGCGGGAGCCTGGTGGGCTTCCGTCTGTGGGGTCACACAGAGTCGGACACGACTGAAGTGACTTAGTGGCAGCAGCAACCTCTACTCTAGATTTTTAATCTTTGCTTTTTGGTATTTGTTATCAATTTTGTACCTTTAAGAATCCAATCTTCAGTACCCAATTTTACTTAGGAGTGTGATTACTGGCTTGACTGCTCTCTCCCTCTTTTGACTCTCCTTTTTCTCCCCCAGGTCACCTCTATCTGCTCCCTCCCCACTCTTCTCTACTTAACTCTGTGAATCTCTGGGTGTTCCAGGCTGTGGAGAACACTTAGGGAACTGATTACTGGCTGGATCTGTCTCTCTCCTTTTGATTCTCCCTCTTCTCCCCCTGGCCACCTCTGTCTCCTTCCTCCCTCTTCTCTCCTCTGTGTAACTCCGTGAACCTCTCTGAGTGTTCCAGACTGTGGAGAGCACACAGGGAATTGACTACTGGCTAGACTGCTCTCTCCCCTTTTGATTCCCCCTCTTCTCCTCCTGGTCACCTCTATCTCCCTCCTCCCTCTTCTCTTCTCCATGTAACTCAGCAAACCTTTCTGGGTGTCCCTCATTGTGGAGAATCTTTTCTCCATTAACCTAGATGCTTTATCATCGGTGCTGTATGGAAGAAGTCCTGAGGCTACTGTAAGAATAAGTCTGAAAACCAGAGGCAGGAGGCTTAAGTCCAAAATCTGAGAACACCAGAGAACCCCTGATTCCAGGGAACATTAATGGGTAAGAGCTCATCCAAAAGCCTCCATACCTACACTGAAACCAAGTTCCACCCAAGAGCCAAAAAGTTCCAGAGCAAGACATACCACGCAAATTCTCCAGCAACACAGGAACATAGCCCTGAACTTTAATATACAGGCTGCCCAAAGTCACACCAAACCCATAAACATCTCAAAATTCACTACTGGACACTTCATTGCACTCCAGAGAAGAAATCCAGCTCTACCCAACAGAACACTGATGCAAACTTCCCTAACCAGGAAACCTTGACTAGCCACTCGTCCAACCCCACCCACAGGGAGGAACCTCCACAATAAAGAAGAACCACAAACTGCTAGAATACAGAAAGGCCACCCCACCATTCTTGTTTAGAAATCTAAACGAGATGAAAAGGCAGAGAAATACTCAGCAAGTAACAGAACATGATAAATGCCCACCAAACCAAACAAAAGAGGCGGCGATAGGGAGCCTATCTGAAAAAGAATTCAGAATAATGATAGTGAAAATGATCCAAAATCTTGAAAACAAAACAGAGTTATAGATAAATAGACTGGAGACAAGGATGGAGAAGATGCAAGAAAAGTTTAACAAGGACCAAGAAAAAATAAAAAAGTCAATCAATAATGAATAATGCAATAAATGAGATAAAAAACACTTTGGAGGGAAACAACAGCAGAATACTGACGCAGAAGATAAGTAGGGTAGAAGATAGAATGGTGGAAATAAATGAAGCAGAAAGGAAAAAAGAAAAAAGAATTAAAAGAAATAAGGATAACCTCAGAGACCTCTGGGACAATGTTAAATGCCCCAATATTCGAATCATAGGAGTCCCAGAAGAAGAAGACAAAAAGAAAGGCCATGAGAAAATACTTGAGGAGATAATAGTTGAAAATTTCCCTAAAATGGGGAAGGAAACAGCCACTCAAGTCCAAGAAACCCAGAGAGTCCCAAAGAGGATAAATCCAAGCTGAAATACCCCAAGACACATATTAATCAAATTAACAAAGATCAAACACAAAGAACAAATATTAAAAGCAGCAAGGGAAAAACAACAAGTAACACACAAGGGGATTCCCATAAGAATAACAGCTGATCTTTCAATAGAAACTCTTCAGGCCAGGAGGGAAATGGCAGGACATACCTAAAGTGATGAAAGAAAATAACCTACAGCCCAGATTACTGTACCCAGCAAGGATCTCATTCAAATATGAAGGAGAAATCAAAAGCTTTACAGACAAAAAAGGCTGAGAGAATTCAGCACCACCAAAGCGGCTCTTCCACAAATGTTAAAGGACATTCTCTAGATAGGAAACACAGGAAAGGTGAATAAACTTGAACCCCCAAAAAAACAAGTAAATGGTAACAGAATCACTTATCAATAACTACCTTAAATGTAAATGGGTTGAATGCCCCAACCAAAAGGCAAAGACTGGCTGAATGGATAAAAAAACAAGATCCCTACATATGCTGTCTACAAGAAACCCACCTCAAACCTAGGGACACATACAGACTGAAAGTGAAGGGCTGGAAAAAGGTATTTCACACAAATGGAGACCAAAAGAAAGCAGGAATAGCAGTACTTATATCAGATAAAATAGACTTTGAAATATAGGCTGTGAAAAGAGACAAGGATGGACACAGCATAATGATCAAAGGATCACTCCAAGAAGAAGATATAACAATGATAAATATATACACACCCAACATAGGAGCACCACAATATGTAAGACAAATGCTATCAAGTATGAAAGGAGAAATTAACAACAACACAATAATAGTGGGAGACTTTAATACTACACTCACACCTATGGATAGATCAACTAAACAGAAAATTAACAAGGAAACACAAACTTTAAATGATACAATGGACCAGTTAGACCTAATAGATATCTATAGGACATTTCACCCCAAAACAATGAATTTCGCCTTTTTCTCAAGTACACACAGAACCTTCTCCAAGATAGATCACATCCTGGGCCATAAATCTAGGCTTGGTAAATTAAAAAAAAATGAAATCGTCTCAAGCATCTTTTCAGATCACAATGCAGTAAGATTAGATATCAAGTATAGGAAAAACTATTAAAAATTCCAACATATGGAGACTAAACAACACACTTCTGAATAACCAACAAATCACAGAAGAAATCAAAATATGCATAGAAACGAATGAAAATGAAAACACAACAACCCAAAACCTATGGATTCAGTACAAGCAATGCCAAGGCAAAGGTTCATAGCAATACAAGCCTACCTCAAGAAACAGGAGAGAGCTCAAATAAATAACCTAACTCTACACCTAAAGCAACTAGAAAAAGAAGAAATGAAGCACCCCAGAGTTAGTAGAAGGAAAGAAATGATAAAAATTAGGGCAGAAATAAATGCAAAAGAAACAAAGGAGACCATAGCCAAAATCAACAAAGCTAAAAGCTGTTTCTTTGAGAAGATAATAAAACAGACAAACCATTAGCCAGACTCATCAAGAAACAAAGGGAGAAGAATCAAATCAACAAAATTAGAAATGAAAATGAAGAAATCACGACAGACAACACAGAAATACAAAGGATCATAAGAGACTACTATCAGCAAGTATATGCCAATAAAATGGACAAGTTGGAAGAAATGGACAAATTCTTAGAAAAGTATAACTTTCCAAAACTGAACCAGGAAGAAATTGAAAATCTTAACAGATCCATCACAAGCACGGAAATTGAAACTGTAATCAGAAATATTCCAGCAAAGAAAAGCCCAGGACCAGATGGTTTCACAGATGAATTCTACCAAAAATTTAGAGGAGAGCTAACAGCTATCCTACTCAAACTCTTCCAGAAAATTGCAGAGGAAGGTAAACTTCCAAACTCATTTGATGAGGCCACCATCACCCTAATACCAAAACCAGACATAGATGCCAAAAAAAAGAAAACTACAGGCCAACATCACTGATGAACATAGATACAAAAATCCTTAACAAAATTCTAGCAAACAGAATCCAACAACGTATTAAAAAGATCATGACCAAGTGGGCTTTATCCCAGGGATGCAAGGATTCTTCAATATTCACAAATCAATCAATGTGATACACCACATTAACAAATTAAAAGATAAAAATCATAAGATTATCTCAATAGATGCAGAGAAAGATTTGACAAAAGTCAAGATCCATTTAAGATAAACCCCTGCCCCCCAGAAAGCAGGAATAGAAGGAACATACCTCAACATAATAAAAGCCATATACGATAAACCCACAGCAAACATTATCCTCAATGGTGAAATATTGAAAGCATTTCCCCGAAAGTCAGGAACAAGACAACGGTGCCCACTCTCACCACTACTATTCAATATAGTTTTGGAAGTTTTAGAGCAATGAGAGAAGATAAAGAAATAAAAGGAATCCATATTGGAAAAGAAGAAGTAAAACTCTCACTGTTTGCAGATGACATGATCCTCTACACAGAAAACCCTAAAAAACCACCAGAAAATTACTAGAGCTAATCGATGAATATAGTAAAGCTGCAGGATACAAAATTAACACACAGAAATCCCTTGCATTCCTATACACTAACAATGTGAAAAAACAGAAAGAGAAATTAAGGAAATAATTCCATTCACCATTGCAACAAAAAGAATAAAATACTTAGGAATAATTCTACCTAAAGAAACAAAGACCCATATATAGAAAACTATAAAACACAGATGAAAGAAATCAAAGAGGACACAAATAGATGGAGAAAAATACCATGCTCATGGATTGGAAGAATCAATATAGTGAAAATGAGTATACTACCAAGGGAAATTCCCTGGTGGCTCAGATGGTAAAGCATCTGCCTGCAATGCAGGAGACGGGGTCCAACTCCTGGTCGGGAAGATCCCCTGGAGAAGGAAATGGCAACCCACTTCAGTACTCATGCCTGGAAAATTCCATGGATGGAGAAGCCTGGCGGGTTACAGTCCATGGGGTTGCAAAGAGTTGGACACGACTGAGTGACTTCACTTTCACTTCACCAAAGCAATATATAGATTCAATGCAATCCCTATCAAGCTACCAACAGTATTTTTCAGAGAACTAGAACAAATAATTTCAAAATTTGTATGGAAATACAAAACCCTCGAATAGCCAAAGCAATCTTGAGAAAGAAGAATGGAACTGGAGGAATCAACCTGCCTGACTTCAGGCTCTACTACAAAGCTGCAGTCATCAAGACAGTATGGTACTGGCACAAAGACAGAAATATACATCAATGGAACAAAATAGAAAGCCCAGAGATAAATCCACAACCTATGGACACCTTATCTTTGACAAAGGAGGCAAGAATATGCAATGGAGAAAAGACAAAGACAATCTCTTTAACAAGTGGTGCTGGGAAATCTGGTCAACCACTTGTAACAGAATGAAACTTGAACACTTTCTAACAACATACACAAAAATAAACTCAAAATGGATTAAAGATCTAAACGTAAGACCAGAAACTATAAAACTCCTAGAGGAAAACATAGGCAGAACACTCTCTGGAGTAAATCATAGCAGGATCCTCTATCACCCACCCCCCAGAGTAAAGGAAATAAAAGCAAAAATAAGCAAATGGGACCTAATTAAACTTAAAAGCTTTTAACAAGGAAGGAAAGTATAAGCAAAGTGAAATGGCAGCCTTCAGAATGGGAGAAAATAATAGAAAACGAAGTAACTGACAAAGAATTAATCTCAAAAATATACAAGCAACTCCTGCAGCTCAATTCCAGAAAAATAAATGACCCAATAAAAAATGGGCCAAACAACTGAACAGACATTTCTCCAAAGAAGACATACAATTATAGGGGACTGGATGCAAAAGTAGGAAGTCGAGAAACACCTGGAGTAACAGGCAAAATTAACCTTGGAGCATGAAATGAAGCAGGGCAAAGGCTAATAGAGTTTTGCCAAGAGAACGCACTGGTCATAGCAAACACCCTCTTCCAACAACACAAGAGAAGACTCTACACATGGACATCACCAGGTGGTCAACACCGAAATCAGATTGATTATATTCTTTGCAGCCAAAGATGGAGAAGCTCTATACAGATATCAAAAACAAGACCAGGAGCTGACTGTGGCTCAGATCATGAACTCCTTATTGCCAAATTCAGACTTAAATTGAAGAAAGTAGGGAAAACCACTAGACCTTTCAGATATGACCTAAATCAAATCCCTTATGATTACACAGTGGAAGTGAGAAGTAGATTTAAGGGACTAGATCTGATAGATAGAGTGCCTGAAGAATTCTGGACGGAGGTTGGTGACATTGTACAGGAGACAAGAACCAAGACCATCCCCGTGGAAAAGAAATGCAAAAAAGCAAAATGGCTGTCTGAGGAGGCCTTACAAATAGCTTTGAAAAGTAAAGAAGCAAAAAGCAAAGGAGAAAAGGAAAGATATAAGCATCTGAATGCAGAGTTCCAAAGAATAGCAAGGAGAGATAAGAAAGCCTTCCTCAGGGATCAATGCAAAGAAATAGAGGAAAGCAACAGAATGGGAAAAACAAGAGATCTCTTCAAGAAAATTAGAGATATCAAGGGAACATTTCATGTAAAGATATGCTCGATAAAGGACAGAAATGGTATGGACCTAACAGAAGCAGAAGATATTAAGAAGAGGTGGTAAGAATACACAGAAGAACTGAACAAAAAAGATCTTCACAACCAAGATAATCACGATGGCGTGATCACTCACCTAGAGCCAGACATCTTGGAATGTGAAGTTAAGTGAGCCTTAGAGAGCATCACTACGAACAAAGCTAGTGGAGGTGATGGAATTCCAGTTGAGCTATTTCAAATCCTGAAAGATGATGCTGTGAAAGTACTGCACTCAATATGTCAGCAAATTTGGAAAACTCAGCAGTGGCCACAGGACTGGAAAAGGTCAGTCTTCATTTCAATCCCAAAGAAAGGCAATGCCAAAGAATGCTCAAACTACTGCACAATTGCACTCATCTCACATGGTAGTAAAGTCATGCTGAAAATTCTCCAAGCCAGGCTTCAGCAATATGTGAACCATGAACTTCCAGATGTTCAAGCAGGTTTTAGAAAAGGCAGAGGCACCAGAGATCAAATTGCCAACATCCGCTGGATCATGGAGAAAGCAAGAGAATTCCAGAAAAACATCTATTTCTGCTTCATTGACTATGCCAAAGCTTTTGATTGTGTGGATCACAATAAACTGTGGAAAATTCTGAAAGAGATGGGAATCCCAGACCACCTGACCTGCCTCTTGAGAAACCTGTATGCAGGTCAGGAAGCAACAGTTAGAACTGGACATGGTAGAACAGACTGGTTCCAAAAAGGAAAAGGAGTACATCAAGGTTGTATATTGCCACCCTGCTTATTTAACTTATATGCAGAGTACATCATGAGGAACACTGGGCTGGAAGAAGCACAAGCTGGAATCAAGATTGCTGGGAGAAATATCAATAACCTCAGATATGCAGATGACACCACCCTTATGGCAGAAAGTGAAGAGGAACTCAAAAGCCTCTTGAGGAAAGTGAAAGAGGAGAATGAAAAGGTTGGCTTGAAGCTCGACATTCAGAAAACAAAGATCATGGCATCTGGTCCCATCACTCAATGGGATTAGATGGGGAAACAGTGGAAACAGTGTCAGACTTTATTTTTTGGGGCTCCAAAATCACTGCAGATGCTGACTGTAGCCATGAAATTAAAAGATCCTTACTCCTTGGAAGGAAAGTCATGACCAACCTAGATAGCACTTTAAAAAGCAGAGACATTACTTTGCCAACAAAGGTCCGTCTAGTGAAGGCTATGGTTTTTCCAGTGGTTGTGTATGGATGTGAGAGTTGGACTATGAAGAAAGCTGATTGCCGAAGAATTGATGCTTTTGAACTGTGGTGCTGGAGAAGACTCTTGAGAGTCCCTTGGACTGCAAGGAGATCCAACCAGTCCATTCTAAAGGAGATCAGTCCTGGGTGTTCATTGGAAGGACTGATGCTAAAACTGAAACTCCAATACTTTGGCCACCTCATGCGACGATTGACTCACTGGAAAAGACTCTGATGATGGCCGGGATTGGGGGGCGGGAGGAGACAGGGACGACAGAGAATGAGATGGCTGGATGGCATCACCAGCTTGATGGACATGAGTTTAAATGAACTCTGCCAGTTGGTGATTGACAGGGAGGCTTGGCGTGCTGTGATTCATGGGGTTGCAAAGAGTCGGACATGACTGAGCAACTGAACTAAACAAACACATGAAAAGATGCTCAACATTACTCATTATCAGAGAAATGCAAATGAAAACCACAATGAGATACCAACTCACCCTGGTCAGAATGGCTGCTATCCAAAAATCTACAAACAATAAATGCTGGAGAGGGTGTGGAGAAAAGGGGACCCTCTTGCACAGTTGGTGGGAATGCAAACTAGTACAGTCACTAGGGAGAACAGTGTGGAGATTCCTTAAAAAACTGGAAACAGCATGCCATATGACCCAGCAATCCCACTCCTGGGCATACATACTGAGGAAACCAGAATTGAAAGAGACTTGTGTACCCCAATGTTCACTGCAGCACTGTTTATAATAGCCAGGACATGGAAGCAACCTAGAAGTCCATCAGCAGACGAATGGATAAGAAAGCTGTGGTACATTTACACAATGGAATATTACTCAGCTATTAAAAGAATGCATTTGAATCAGTTCTAATGAGGTGGATGAAACTGGAGCCTATTATACAGAGTGAAATAATCCAGAAAGAAAAACACCAATACAGTATACTGGTGCATATATATGGAATTTAGAAAGATGGTTAATGATAACCCTGTATACAAGACTGCAAAAGAGACACAGATGTATAGTCTTTTGGACTCTGTGGGAGAAGGCAAGGGTGGGATAATCTGAGAGAATAGCATTGAAACATGTATATTATGATACGTGGAACAGATCGCCAGGCCAGGTTCGATGCATGAGACAGGGTGCTCAGCGCTGGTGCACTGGGATATCCCACAGGGATGGGATGGGGAGGGACGAGGGAGGTTGGTTCAGGATGGGGAACACGTGTAAACCCATGGCTGATTCATGTTGATGTATGGCAAAAACCACTATAATAAAGTAATTAGCTTCCAAAAAAAAAAAGAAAGCTGTGGTACATTTACACAATCGAACATTACTCAACTATTAAAAAGAATGAATTTGAATCAGTTCTACTGAGGTGGTTGAAATTGGAACCTATTATACAGAGTGAAGTAAGTCAGAAATAAAAACACCAATACAGTATATTAAAGCATATATATGGGATTTAGAAAGATGGTGACGATGATTCTATATGCGAGACAGCAGAAGAGACACAGATGTAAAGAACAGACTTTTGGACTCTGTGGGAGAAGGCCAGGGTGGGATGATTTAAGAGAATAGCATTGAAACATGTATATTACCATATATGAAATAGATTGCCAGTCCAGGTTCGATGCATGAGACTGGGTGCTCAGCACTGATGCACTGGGATGACCCTCAGGGATAGGATAGGGAGGGTCAAGACGGGGAACACACGTCACCCATGACTGATACATGTGAATGTATGGCAAACCCACCACAATACTGTAAAGTAATTAGCCTCCAATTAAATAAAAAAGAAACACATCCCATGTTCATGGATTGGACGATTTAATATTCTTAACCTAGCAATTCAGTTCAGTTGCTCAGTCATGTCCAACTCTCAGCGACCCCATGAATCACAGCACACCAGGCCTCCCTGTCCATCACCAACTCCCAGAGTTCACTCAAACTCATGTCCACAGAGTCGGTGATGCCATCCAGCCATCTCATTCTCTGTCGTCCCCTTCTCCTCCCGCCCCCAACCTTTCCCAGCATCAGAGTCTTTTCCAGTGAACTCCCCAAACTGAACTACAGATTCAACAGAATTCCTATCAAAATCCCAGCTGGCGATTTTTTTTTTTTGCAGAAATTTACAATATGACCCTACAATTATTATGGAAACGAAATGGTCAATCTTGAAAAAGAACAAAGTTGGAAGATGGATGCTATTTGAATTCAAAACTTACTAAAAAGTGACAAGAATCAAGACAGTGTGGTAACCACGTAAGGATAGACATATATCAATGGAGTAAAACTGAAAGTGCATAAATAAGCCCTAACAATATAGTTAACCAATTTCTGACAAGAGTGCCAGGACAATCCAATTTTCAACAAATGGTAATAGGACAAATGCACACCCACAGGCAAAAGAATGGAACTAAACTCCTTCCTTATACCACACAAAAATTAATTCCAAATTAACTCCATAGACTTAAGTGTAAGAGTTAAAACAATAAACCTCTTTTAAAAAATCTTAACAAGTTATGCAAAACCTTAGATACAATACCAAAAGCATATGTAACAACAGAAAAATATATTGGACTTTATCAAAATTAAACATTTTCTGTTTGAAAGGATACAAGTATAAACATGAGAAGACAACACATAGGAGAAAATATATGCATATCCCACATCTGATAAGGGACTAATATCTAAAATATATAAAGAACTTTTACAGTTCAATCATAAAGACAAAAATCCAACTAAAAATGGTCTGAGGATCTGAACAGACATTTTTCCAAAGATATACAAATGGTCAACAAGCATATAAGAAGATATTCAATGTCATTAGTCATCAGAGAAATGCAAATCAAAACCACAGTGAGATACCACTTACCATGGAGACTCCAAAATTCCTCTTAAAGGGTAAATGTATAGATATGCAGAACAGGAAGGAGCCATGCAAACACCAGAAACAAACTCATATATACAGGAAAGTAATATGTGATTGAGTTGGTATTGTAAATTAGCAAGGAGATGTACTACTCAGTGAATGATCTGGTAACAATTAGCTATCTATCTGAAGAAAAATCAAACTGGATCCATATGCGATACATACAAAAATAATTCTCGAGAAAGTAAAAACCTAAGCGTAAAAAGTCTATAAATGTGACAAAAGAAAAATATGTGTCATAATATTTTTATGATATATCACTATTAAGTAAGACAACATAATTAATATTATATTACTAAGACCTAAATCCTGATAAGCAAAAAGAGGAAGAGTTGACACATTAAATTAAAATTTAAAAAATTTATAAAGCACCATAAATAAAACTAAATGACAAACAACAGAAGAAAATGTTTGCAATGTTTATAACAGACAAAAGATTATTTTCCAGAAGACCTAAAGAACTCCCACAAAGTAGTAAGAGAAATGTACATAAAGAATCACACTCAGGATGAACACTATAATTCTGTTTTAATATAAAAAAAATGACAATCTCAGCCCGCATCAATTGAGGCAGAGCTAAGTTAGAATAAATTCCCATTATCTAGTAGTTAAAAGAATGAGGTCTATAGATCTTTTGACATTAAAGGTTCTAGTGCTACCATAAAAACAATCAAGCTTCACAATATACACACCTTGATCCTATTCATATTTTAAAATAGATTTATGGCTGTGTTCAAAAAGGATACACACCTATTGGCTACTAATTTTCTGTCTAGAGAGAAGTTGGAATGGGAGGAACTACTGGAGGATATTTTTATTCAATATAACGCTACACTGTTTGAATATTTTACAATGATAATATTACCTAGTCAACTAAATTTAATAACCTGAAACTGGAAATACATGTAAAAACATAGTAATTAAGAGTCACCTAGAAGTCTAGTATCCAGAACACCAATCATATATTACTGGTGTATTTTCTTCCAGCTTTATGATTGTAGTTTTCTTAAAAATATCACCTTGTATCTAAAATTTACAGCCTTTAATGAGGATTTCCCCTTTGGGAAAAAAATCCTCCTCATCTACTGACCATCTCATTCTACTGACCATACAATGCATACATTGTATTCACCTAAGTTATTAAGAAAAGTATTTCATTTGTCTTTCAGTGCTTCATGATGAGAGAACTGTCCTTAAATGGCAGACTTTCTACCGATGATCTTTATTAACACATATGGGCTATAGTCACTGACCTAACTGTGGTCACAGGAACTGAACTAATTATTTTTCTTATCCTAAATATGGGAAATTCAAAATAAACCACTTCTGCCTCTTTGGACTCAATCAGATAAATGAACACAGCACTTAGTACTGTACTCAATAAACACTGTACTCTCTAACATTACAAAGGCAATAGTTGTTCTAGGTAGAACTTTTCTCCACGGAAGACTGTAAATATCTTGCAACCCTGTAGTCACTGTGATCTGAGCTCGAGTTTATATTTAGAGTCATTCTGAAGACTGTACTATCACTAGTTCCACGCAGCTGAATGAGTTGGTAAATTAATGGAGTGAAAAGCAGATATACTATTAAAAAAAAAACTTGAGAATTTCTCAGAGCTTTAAACTGTGAATGTCCTTTCTTTCTCTTTCTTTATAAGCAGAAGGAATGTATTTGATATCAGAGATATTGATAGGAAAGCTAAAAGCAAAGTCTCTGGTTTGCAAGATCATATTTCATGTATTAATGATTAAACACCTTTGAAGAATAACAGGGAAAATATAAAGCTTTATGAAAAGTTCTTGTGCCTAGTGATATAGCACTTACCAAGGAGATTAGTTTATTTCTAATCTATTCCTAGAAAACAAATGTAGCTGAAGTTACATTTTTCTGTCACTGACATATTCCACTTGTTACTTTCCACCCATTAGCAATGATTTATAAAAAATTACATACTATATCAAACTCATTCCATCTTTTTCTAATCAATTTTTTAAATTGATTTTTAAATGTTCTTTTTAGTGAAAGTAATACTAATTCCAAGAATTTTAAATACAGTTGTTTGAAACATTAAAAATTATGGTTTCATAAAAAGGCACAGCTTCCTTCTCAAAAATTTGGATTAAAAAAGGGCTAAAATGCCCAATACCAAGACGGAATATCTCCAATGTAAACTGGTTGACTTCTTAGTCCGAAATATGCTTCTACATTGCAGTAATTTTAGGCAGTTGTAAAGGAAAAGGGGATATGTGATGAAACTAACAGCAAAAGTTCACCAACTTACTGAAAGCAATTTGGCCCAAATACAGTGGCAAGATTGTGAACATTCATGCGGTTCTGCATATGGTGCTTGGCTACTTTTGTCAAGAACTGGCAAAGGTACTTGAGGAGGCAGTAGTGGGTATCTGGCAGCTCTTCTATTAAGGCTCTTAAGTTTCTCTCCTGAGCATCATTTCTGTCATCTGGAAAAAAAAAAAGAAGAAAAATTGTTCTCAGGTATATTTTACAGTAGTAAAAAAAATACACAAGTACAATGCATCCCAACATTTAATTCAGAAAATCATTCCCAGGGACTGAGATGTGACGTTATAAACAGGGATTTTTGCTTTTTCTTTGACCCTCAAGCATTTGATTTTAATTTTAAAGAATAACTGACTTATTCAAGACATCCTGAAAACCACAAGCTTTTTATTCAGTGAATAAAATAGGTGCATATTTCAATGCTGTGTTTTCTTGCCACAAATTAAGATATCGGCTGGACTTTTACCCATAGCAGATCTTCCATTTCATTTTTGACTTCAAGTCTGTTAAAAACAAGAATCTCTTAGTTGAAAAAACTTGATGTAAGAGACCTACCTGGATCACTATGAGTGACACCAAACTCAACAATCAGGGGTCTGTGCACAGAGAAAATGGAAAGAATCTTTAAATTTTTAAGCAGCTTTTTAATCACTCACATGTCACAGAGTTTAGAATTTGATGTGTGCTTCATACAAAAGGCTAACAACTCTGTGTGTGCCTAGTTGCTCATTTGGATTGAGCGTATCTGATTCTCTTCGACCCTTTGGACTGAAGCCTGCCAGGATCCTCTATCTATAGGATTTCCTAGGCAAGAATACTGGAGTGGGTCGCCATTTCCTCCTCCAGGAGATCTTCACGACCCAGTGATTAACCCCTAGTCTTCTGTGTCTCCTGCACTGCAGGCAGATTCTTTACCCACTGAGACACTGGGGAAGCCCCAATAACTTTGTATGAAGCCAAAAACATCCAACAATGCACCAAAATTCACAGGCAGACATGTGAAAAGTTTCCCTCAATTCTCAGAGATTTGTTTTATCAATATTTAAATAGTAAAGTTGCTATCTTAAGTAATTCTGTATACTACTTTCTATCAGAGGGACAAACAAATCTTTTATAGAAAATACTTTCAGGAATAATGACAATCTATCAGAGATCAAATTGTAATATCTGTTGGATCATCAAAAAAGCAAGAGAGTTCCAGAAAAACATCTATTTCTGCTTTATTGACTATGCCAAAGCCTTTGACTGTGTGGATCACAATAAACTGTGGAAAATTTTGAAAGAGATAGGAATACCAGATCATCTGACCTGTCTCTTGAGAAATCTGTATGCAGGTCAGGAAGCAACAGTTAGAACTGGACATGGAACAACAGACTGGTTCCAAAGAGGAAAAGGAGTACGTCAAGGCTGTATACTGTCACCCTACTTATTTAACTTATATGCAGAGTACATCATGAGAAATGTTGGGCTGGAGGAAGTACAAGCTGGAATCAAGATTGATGGGAGAAATATCAATAACCTCAGATATGTAGATGATACCACCCTTATGGCAGAAAGTGAAGAGGAACTCAAAAGCCTCTTGATGAAAGTGAAAGAGGAGAGTGAAAAAGTTGGTTTAAAGCTCAACATTCAGAAAATGAAGATCATGGCATCTGGTCCCATCACTTCATGGCAAATAGATGTGGAAACAGTGGCTGACTGTATTTTTCTGGACTCCACTGCAGATGGTGATTGCAGCCATGAAATTAAAAGACACTTACTCCTTGGAAGGAAAGTTATGACCAACCTAGACAGCATATTAAAAAGCAGAGACATTACTTTGCCAACAAAGGTCTGTCTAGTCAAGTCTATGGTTTTTCCAGTGGTCATGTATGGATATGAGAGTTGGACTATAAAGAAAGCTGATTGCCGAAGAACTGATGCCTTTGAACTGTGGTGTTGGAGAAGACTCTTGAGAGTCCCTTGGACTGCAAGGAGATCCAATCAGTCCATCCTAAAGGAGATCAGTTCTGGGTGTTCACTGGAAGGACTGATGTTGAAGCTGAAACTCCAATACTTTGGCCGCCTGATGAGAAGAGCTGAGTCACTGGCAAAGGCCCTGATGAAAGACTGAGGGCAGGATGAGAAGGGGACAACAGAGGATGAGATGGTTGGACGGCATCACTGACTCAATGGACATGGGTTTGGGTGGACTCCGGGAGTTGGTGATGGACAGGGAGGCCTGGCGTGCTGCAGTTCATGGGGTCGCAAAGAGTTGGACACGACTGAGCGACTGAACTGAACATTTAATACATATTGGATTCTTTAATTTAGATAGGTCAGCTGCTCTAGCCATTCAATAGTTTAAGAAACAGAAAAATGAGGCAAGTAAGATGCAAAGGAAGAGGATGTCAGTGTTACAGATACACAGGTAATGTGCAATTGCAGGAAGTGAAAGCACAGAAAGTCATAGATTGCCACCGACAGTGGCTGTAGATCACAGGATTAGAATGCAGGCTGCTGCTGCTGCTATGTTGCTTCAGTCATGTCCGACTCTGTGCGAGCCCACAGACGGCAGCCCGCCAGGCTCCCCCATCCCTGGGATTCGCCAGGCTAGGAAGCAGGTTTAGCTACCTACTACTTCTGCGACCTCAGATTCTTCACTGAACTGTTCCGTTATTTTTAAGGGTAATATCAACTATGAAACAGGGTTGTGATGAGGATTAAATGAGTTGACAGTTACAGAGTATTTAAAACAAAGTAGGTGACACATACTAAGTGCTATGTTAAGTATTTGTTAAATAAGCAAAGTAATATTTTGCTTTACCTTCATTACCTTGGTTTTATGAATGCAGTGAGGTTTCAGTGAAACGTCTTTTAATAGGAACCCATTTCACCCTTATAAATGTTAGAATTAGTGATGCTGTCAAAAATAGCAATGCTGAAAATGTATAGATGTCCCATCTTTGGTAGAATCATATTGGAGAACATTCTATTTATGACTGGAATAACTCCATTTCTTATTGATCACAATGTGATCCAGTAAACTATACTTTCAGGGCAAATAGATCTCTTGATACTAGAAGTTATTCATATTAATTTTTTGGCCGTGCTGGCTGTTTTTTTCTCTAGTTGCAGTGAGTAGGGGCTACTCTCTAGTTGGAGTGTGCAGGCTTCTCATTGCAGTGGCTTCTCTTGTTGCAGAGCACAGGCTCTCAGGCATGAGGGCTCCAAAAGTTGTTTTGTGTGGGCTCAGCAGTCGTGGCTCCTGGGCTCCAGAGCATAGGCTCAAAAGCTGCGGCACATGGGGCTTAGTTGCTCAATGACATGTAGGATCTTCCTGGACCAGGGACTGAACCTGTGTCTCCTGCACTGGCAGGCAGATTCTTTATACTGATCCACTGGGAAAACCCTATCTTTTTTTTTTTGCATATTATTGTGTCATTTTCCACTGTATGATCTTGCCTAGTAGGAATACATAAGAAATGGAAATAATTGTTTGGCATGATTAAAAATAAATTGATAACTATCCACTTCTCATACCTTTATATTATAAAGATAAATATGAACTAAGAAGGGCTTCCCTGGTAGTTTAGGGTGAAGAATCCACCTGCCAATGCAGGAGACACAAGTTTGATTCCTGATCTGAAAAGATCCCACATGCTACTGAGCAACTAAGCCCATACACCACAACTATTGAGCCTGGGCTCTAGAGCTCAAGAGCCACAACTACTGAAGCCCACATGCCCTACAACCTGTGATCCACAAAGAAGCCACCGCACTAAGGAGCCTGTGCACTACAACTAGAGTAGACCCTGCCAGTTGCAGCTAAAGAAAAGCCTGCATAGAAAGGAAGATGCAGCACAGTCAAAATAAATACATAACATAAAAAAAGAAACTAACAGAAAATGTACTCCTATTTGCCTTTTTTCCTTATGGTGACTAAAGCAAAGTGAGTCTGGATGTTTTCATGGGTGTGTGCTCTCTTTCTAAAATGTGGATTAATTCCCAGCATTTCAGGGTATAATCAACAGCTTTCCAACAGTGTTGACAATGGACATCTGGCCGCCCTTCTGGCTCTGAAATGAAACTTCAAACCCTATGGCAGGCAATGTGTGAAGACACTAGATCAAAAAAAAATATTTAAAATAGTTAGGAATTTATGACATCTTTGAAAAGCAGCAGTACTTTGATGACTTACTTCCACTATTTTGAAATATAATGAGTAATTTCCCAGGAAATAAAACTAACCAAAAAATGCGAAGGGAGACATTTATTCAGAGAATCTCCAACTTAACAAAATACCATGAAATCCTTCATGGCATGAATGAAAAAATCACTAAACATGCTCTCCAAAAGCAAAAATAAGTATGATGGGGAAAATATATCTATCTCCTTCTACCCACAAGCATTCCCGCTTCCTCTGATGGAAGACAGACTGACTGGTTCACTCTACTTCAGCGGCTCTGACAGCAGTGAACCACACTTGGACCTTAATATTCATAATTTACCTTCTGAATCTTTGTTCAAACATATCGGCAGTGAAGTAAAGACTTTATTAGCATGACATTTCTTTTCATATCAAATAATTACATAAGACGTGCGTTAAGATCCCTGAGTTGGGAAGATCCCCTGGAGGAGGGCATGGCAACCCACTCTAATATTCTTGTCTGGAGAATGCCATGGACAGAGGAGCCTGGCAGGTTACAGTCAGACATGACTCAAGCAACTTAGCACCCACAATAATACTGAGGATCTGCAATTTATACTGCTTTTCCAGAAATCTGGGGTAAATATCATCTTTACTGCCCACCTGCAGCTATCCCACAGATAAGACTTCCTCCATATAAGATTAATAACTGCTCCACACGTTTATAATGTCCAGCTGAGCACTGAGGAGGCAAGTATGGGTGCAAATGTGCCTAAGAAGATGCCTTTTGATGTCTTCTAGAAACAAAGTTCATAATAACTATTATTGCTTGCATTATTTTTTGATTCACTGATACCTAAATATAATAAAGAGTACTGTATTCATTCACGTTCATACATTTATATTGGTTATGACAATGTCTCAAGGTCTCACATCATAAATAAGAATGAGCAGTGCTTCTATCTTGGGCACATTTATTCCTAATGTATACTTATCCACATTATGTGTGATGTTGATCATGTGCTTTCTGGTGTGTCTGACTGTCTCTAACACCAGGGATACAGCACTAAACAAAATAAACATCATGCTTTCATTAAGCATATTCTATGTGGGGAAAGAGGGACACAATTGAGCGACTATACACTGCACAATGCAGATATATTAAAATATTATAACTTTCAGAAAAGTGTGGTTACTTCTAGAACTAAATTGGAATAAAAATTAGGATGTGTATAATTTATGAATCCAAAGAGCTTAAAAAAACTTTGTACGTGGAATAATGGTTAGTAATTGAAACAGTCATCATTTTCCTTAATATTAATCTTTTCCTAGGAGAAGAACTAACTTTTTCTATTAGTGAAAAGTGCCATTTCAAATTATTCATGTTTCTTACAAGATTTTCACTATTGGTTGAATGTGACACAGACACATTTTTTTTTTTTTTTAAGCTAAACCACGAACAAAAAACTAGCACAGAATATGTGTGGTATATAGGTAAACGACTCAGCAGTTGAAGAAAACTGTACAACCAGAACTTCTGTTCCAGATTAGGTAGCAAACACTGAAGCATGTGACAAGTATTTGCTCTCATTAAAAAGAGATTACAATCATAATCAGCAATAATGGACCTAATCATGGGATGGCACCCTACTCTAATCTGGACATTCATCCTAGTGCTTTGTCACGTGCTTTGACTTTCTGATGGCCAGGAAGTTATACTGTACATACAATCTTAGCCTCAAGTAGAAAAAAAAAAAAAAACAATTGGCAAAATGCTAATCTCTGCTACAATATATCTCAGGGCTATGGGAAGGTCAGCTATTAAAAGAACCAAAATATTTAACTTCATGGCGCCAGATTATTGAAGTAGCTTTTTATTTCCTCATTAATGCTCACACAAGGATTTATGAAAATTTGCTAATCTATTAGAACAGTGAGTTGCTGCTGACTCTGAAGCCGGAGAAAGGTCACTAGCTCAAGAATGTGGACCGCCTCCAGAAAGAGAAACCAGCAAGAAATCAGGGACCACAGCCTCACAGTCACTTAGAACTGAAAGCTCCTCAAAACCCAATGAGCCTGGAAGCAAGAACTCGGGCTGACACGTTGGTTTTGACCTTGTGAGACCTGGAGAAGAGAAACCAGCTGAGCCTACACAGTTCTCATAGAACAATGAGATAGCAGGTATGTGATGTTTTAAGTCACTATATTTCTGGTAATGTGTCACAGCACCAGTAGCAATCTCACACATCCCCAGCGAGAGATGACTAGACTGAAACAGAGACATTAATTAACTTTTCCATGTTCACACAACTACCAAGTAGCCAAGCTGCAACTCAAATCTGGTCAGTCTGACTGTGGAACACATGCTCTGACCAGTTCATGCCTACAAAGCTCACTTACGAGTATCACTATCACACAGAACCTAGCATGCTGTCTCAAATATGTCAATATTTAAGAAATGATTCTTGAATCAACAAATAAATAAGCAGAACTGGAGAGGAGTAGTGGGAAACTCCTACTGGAAGGAGGAATCTCCATTCATTTACAATCAAATATAACATCTTAGGTCCCGGGGTATATGTGGGGAACAGTATTTTAATAAAAGACTTAAGAATTTCTGGGCACAAAATGCTTCATAAAACAACTAAGAATAAACAAAACACAAATTCTGTTTCTTTCTAAACATGCAGAAGAATGGGAAAAATAATCATAAAATACCAACTATCCTGGATTAGACTGGGTTTTACCTCTGCATTTCATTTCTCGTGAGTGGAACCAAGTCTTTTTAGAGTGATGAGAAGGTTACATACATAATTTTATCTTATGATTAATGGAATTGGTATTTTTCCATGTGAAAGGAAAGGTTATATTTTTACAGCTCTCTCGCAACCCTTGCCCATGACAAAGTTCTCAAAGCCAGGGCAGAATGATAAAGTAACTAATAAAAATTAATAAATGACAACCTATTCTTAGATGTTATTAATAAAACTACAAATCTTATCATTCTGATTAGCTCCTGCAAGATGCAGAGTTATGTTTATTGCCAAATTAGCCTGTATCTAGACTGACATTGACACTCCCAGAATCGACCTGCATGTGAAAGCAAAGGCAAAGGGTGCAGGAAAAACAAGAACTAGACGATGCTTTACATTTCAGTCCTATAACCAAAAACTAATGCTCAGTGACACCAAGTAGTGCATCAGCAAAGCTATGCTGCAGACATTCACTGAATGCCTGTCAGTGGGGATGAAGACATTGATTAAAACATAGCAAGCATTTAAATAATCTATCCATATAGCAAAACTGGGAGCTCACATCTAGGCTAAATGTGAGACACAGGGTGTAACAGCTGACAATTTTGTTTATAATGTAGGAATGTCTATACACCAGAGAACGGGAAAAGCTATCATTCCAATATAGGAGAGGCAGCCTCCCACAGTGACGCTAATCTTCAAAACTACTGGCAATATTGCTGCCAATAAAACTTGGCTTTCTCCATAAAGCTACTGCTACAGTAAGTGGGTAAAGTACAGTAAGTATGTAGTTTCAGTGCAAACCGTACTACTACTATTCTACCTAATCCCCACTACTGAGCCAGCTGACACTATTGCTCAGCTGTAAGTGGACTGGACTGATTTGATGTCCTGTGACTTAAACCATTGCCCAGAGTTATTTAAGGTTGTTTTGGATGTCCCCGTCTTCCCCTGAAGTCTTCAAATTGTTTATGGACTCAGTGTAAAAGTTGACTACGCTCACGGGCTCAGCAAAGCACAGGTTCAGGACAGAGCTTAACATAGTTCAGGTAGAGCTGCAGGTGGCTAGCAAGCTGGTCAATTGGCATCCCTTCAAACCGATACCATTTAAACAATAAACAAATTTTCAGTATTTTATGAATTGATTCTATTGATACGGGTTGTTTGACCCGGTTTTTTTTTTTTTTTTTAGTAAGTCCCTTGTTGGCTGTTGTTTTTCCTCTTCCAGCTCAATCTAAATAAGACTTCTTCATGAAAGCATTCATGAAGAGTGCAGAATTTACTGAAAATTTCACTCAGTTTGTGATAATTCATTCCAAAAATCCAACAGACATTATTTTCATGGCCCTGGAGCTTCTGGATCTCTCTTTTCCCCCTTCAAGCCTATAATTTTCATGTTATTACAAAACTCTACTGCCTGTACTATGAGGATAATGAAAATCAAAAACACAGATGATAACAGGTATTGATGATGATGTAAAGAAATGGAAACTTCCATTAATTGCTGATGAGAATGCAAAATAGTACAGCTACTTTGGAAAATTGTTTCTTAAAATGTTAAAGTCACCATTTGGCTCAGTAGTTTCACTCCTAGGTAGATACTCAAGAGAAATTAACACATAAGAACTTGTACATAAATGTTCATAGCAGCATTATTCCTATGAGCCAACAGATGAAAACAACCCAAATGCCCATCAATTGATGAATGAATAAATGCAGTGTAGTACAGTCTTCAATAGAATACTGCGGCTGCTGCTACTAAGTCGTGTCCAACTCTGTGCGACCCCATAGATGGTAGCCCACCAGGCTCTGCCATCTCTGCCTAGCCATGAAAGAACACCACACTGATTTATGTCCCAAGATGGGTGAATTTTGAAACTTATGCTAAGTGAAAGAGGCCAGTCACAAAAGACAATATATTGCGTGATTCCATTTATAAGAAATGACCACAACAGACAAACCTACACAGATGGAAAGTAGATTAGCGCTTGCCTGACTAGCAGGAGAAGAGGAGGTAAACTGGGAAGGAATGGGGAGTATATGCTAACAGGCTTGGAGATTCTTTTGGAATGATAAAAATATTTTAAAACCAGATAGTAGTGACGATTGCCCTCTCTGAATACATTAAATACCACTTTAAATTGTACACGTTAAAAAGGTCAGTTTTATGGTATGTACATTGTATCTCAAGAAAGAATAAGGCAATTCTGTTGACTTTAAAATCCAGTGTAGGAAAAAGTCAGAAGAGGAGAACTTTCCATTAAAGATGAGTTTATCTACTTTTCCTCTTCACATCTCACTAAGATGACAGGAATTTTTTAAGGTATGAGCCATCATGGATAAAGAGAACACAGCTGAAAAGGCAAGAGTAAATAAAGGATTTCAGCAAATTTACACACGTGCACATTCACAACACATACATACCTCAAGACCAGTTGTTCTAATGCAGAATAATTTTGCACAGTCCTGACCTTTCCAAATTTGCATAATCCCACGCATTACTTAATACTATCTCACAGTGTCAAGGGCATTAAGAGGAAAATATTTATATGCACTCAGTAAACCAAAGATCATCTAGCTATAAGGATCTACAACCTTAGAGATTATAGGGAATTATAAATAAGAAAGGCTTTTTTTTTTTTGTCATGTGGATCTGGATGGAAGCAGAACTAACTGGAATATCATAAAAATGTATAAAGTCATGTGTGGAAACCTGCATTTCCTGGCACCACATTTTCAATTTATTCCAGTAGAAGTTTCACACATCTAAGTGACTGGCAGCTTGGGCAGATGGCAATGATTTAATTCTGCTCTGTGTTTAGGTCTTTCAGTTCAGTTCAGTCGCTCAGTCATGTCTGACTCTTTGCGACCCCATGAATCACAGCACACCAGGCCTCCCTGTCCATCACCAACTCCCGGAGTTCACTCAAACTCATGTCCACAGAGTCGGTGATGCCATCCAGCCATCTCATTCTCTGTCGTCCCTGTCTCCTCCCACCCCCAATCCCTCCAAGCATCAGACTCTTTTCCAGTGAGTCAACTCGTTGCATGAGGTGGCCAAAGTACTGGAGTTTCAGTTTTAGCATCAGTCCATACAATGAACACCCAGGATTGATCTCCTCTAGAATGGACTCGTTGGATCTCCTTGCAGTCCAAGGGACTCTCAAGAGTCTTCTCCAATGCCACAGTTCAAAAGCATCAGTTCTTCGGCGATAGCTTTCTTCACAATCCAACTCTCACATCCATACATAACCACGGGAAAAACCATAGCCTTTACCCAGGACAAAATGAAGAATTTATATATTTAGCATTGCTTATAGAAAACCTAAAAGGCACACACTGAAAATGCAAAGGGCTTAGACTTGGAGTTTAATATAATGATTGTTTTTCACAGAAACAAATGTGTGAGAGTTTAATAATTTTGAAAGGAAAGGAACTTCTCAGTAAGAAGGAATGAACCTAGGGAAGGAAATATGTCATTTTTCCTATGGTGCTCTTACTACCCGAGGGGTAATGACTTAATAACTACTGCTGCTAAGTCACTTCAGTCATGTCCGACTCTGTGCGACCCCATAGACGGAAGCCCACCAGGCTCCCCCGTCCCTGGGATTCTCCAGGCAAGAACACTGGAGTGGGTTGCCATTTCCTTCTCCAATGTGTGAAAGTGGAAAGTGAAAAGTGAAAGTGAAGTCGCTCAGTCGTGTCTGACCCTTAGCGACCCCATGGACTGCAGCCTACCAGGCTCCTCCATCCATGGGATTTTCTAGGCAATAGTACTGGAGTGGCTTGCCATTGCCTTCTCCGGACTTAATAACTAGTACATTATAATTTGCAAGGCAAAACCATTCAGCTCACATCAAACAATCCCAGTGGCACTATGGTATAGAATAGACAAAAGACAACCTTAACTCAAACTTACCTCATGTAATGAAAAAAAAAAAAAATAGTGCAAGGCTCAAGCACCAAGTCAGCAAATGAAATAAGCTTTCTTTACAATTGGGCATTGTGCTGATTAAGATAGGGTACTAGGGTGGTTTTCTTGCGAAAAACAGATGCAATCTAAATTATCAAAGCTCATAAGCTAAAATTGAGGCACTTAACTCTCACACATTGTTTACACAGCTGCTATTATAAAGTTCTCCCCATTTAAATCAAGCATGGGGTGGGTGAAAGGTAAAGGAGAATGTCCATTTAAGAGACAAACTGATCACATATTCTTCCCAAAACCCTACTTAAATGACAGTAAAATGGTGCTTAAAAAGTGTAAGTACCCACGGGCAAAAAAAGAACAGCAGAGAAGACAGAAGGAGAGGAGATTTCAAAGCCATTTGGAAGTGAATGCAAGTGACTGAAAACAGACAGACTGCATGAAAGCCTGTCAAGCTTCAGGCAGCCTCCACCACCCCAGCACCCAGGCAAATGAGCCAGCAGGCAGGAGTACTGAGGCTTAGGCTCTGCATAATGTCAGTGGATTCTCGGACATCTGAAACAGCTAAGGTCTGCAGTGAGGAAACAGCTGAAAACATGAAGATGAGTGAAAATGCGCTAACAAATAACAGGCCCATTAGCATACTTCCCATCTCCCTCCCACTCCTGCTCAAGGAACTCAATAGCTGAAGAGAAAAATAGGCCCACATATTGACATTTGTGGTTCCCCAATGAAACAGCTAGATTTTCCTCTATCCCCACCATCTAATCATCCTGAAGTGAAGTACGCCAATAGACAAGCCCACTGGTCCACGTACAAAATGCTATTCCTAAATCTCAACAGCCAAAGATCCTCATATGTTTGAATAAAGAAAGAAAAAGAAATCCCGCAAACAGAAATATAGGAGGGAAGAAAACCAAACCAAAGCCACATAAACAAATATCCCCAAAAGCCTTATTTGTATCTCAGAAAGAAGAACACAGTGCAATAAAACAAAGTACTTCGGAAAAAAAAAAAAAAAAGAGCATGAATATGTTCAATATTAAAATCAAAGGCTAAAATTTTAAAATAAGGTTAGAAAATAAAATTGATTAAATTTCACAGAAAACAGAATTTAAAGATGATAATCAAACCTCTAAAGGAAAAATAAAAGATAATACAGGTACATTTCCAAGACCAAAAGACAATATTTTCCAAGCTGAAGGGATCTGCTGAGTGTCCAACACAATAAAGAGAAAAGACTGCCAGGAAGAGCAGGTCTGGGAAGATTGGGGAAGGAGGCTCAGGGTGACGCCTACTACTGGGGTTCAGATGGGAGAATAAGAAAAAATGTCCAAGAGCAATTTCCCCAGAAATAAACAATTGACAGATTATTTGACATTTTGAAAAAAACAGGCAATGGTGGATGCGTTGGAGCAATCTAAAAACTGCAGATTATTTTCATTCACACAATTCCCTATAAATCTAAGAGATATTAACATCAGGAAATACACTTCACACAAGTACACACCCTTACATAGTCCTAACAAGGCATACCTTAATTAAAAAGTATACAAATAGTATCAGCTAAAATTGTGGTAGAATGATACTGCAGTAAGTAACAGTGTAACAGAGCTAATTCTGCACATTTCTTAAGCAGGAACAATGAGATAATATCTGGAAGTAAGTAATCAAGATAAAATACTATATTATCAAATGGAAGGAAATATCAAAAGAACAGCTAGACAAGTGAAAACTGATTTCCTCTGGGAAGGAAAATTAAGGGCAGCCAAAGCACGTTTAAGGGTTTAAATGTAAATCTTTCCAATTTATTTTTTAATAAAACCATAGGCATATATTGGTCTGACAAAAATATTTCTTTAAATAAAGGAAATTGTTAAAAGCAATAGGATGATGAATTTTATCAAGTAATAAAATTACTTAAGAACGTGTCACTTCAGTATTTGATTTAAAATGTTACTGACAAACCACCAAACCCATTGTATTAACCACTCATTCCCCCCTTCCCTAACACACACTATGTTCACTGCTGCAATCATGTACCTGTTTTCCAAACACCTTTGTTTTTGTAATCCTTTCTTCTTAAAGCACACACCATCTGTGGTAATTCTACCAGCCCTCCAAAAGTCCCAGTTCAAGTATCATTTCCTTCTTTCATAAACCCTTCTTATCATCTGATTTAGTAAGGATTCCTCCCCTCAAACTCACTTTGCTTTGTATATCCTGGCTTTCTGTGTACCTGTTCTATTCCCCTAATAAACCTGTAAGCTCACTGTTCACAAGACAGTATCCTACTTTTCTGTGTGAGCAATAAAATACCAAACAATGCCTTTGCAAGTGTGTATGCTCAGTTGCTCAGTCATGTCTGACTCTTTGAGACCCTATGGACTGTAGCCTGCCAGGCTCCTCTTGTTCATGGGATTTTCCAGGCAAGAGCACTATAGTGGGTTGCCATTTCCTCCTCCAGAGAATCTTCCTGATCCAGGGATTGAACCCATGTCTCCTGCAGCTCCTGGCATTAGCAGGCAGATTCTTTACCACTGAGCCAACTGGGAAGCAACAATGCCTTTACCTCAATTTATAATTAAAAAATTTTTAATCACTGATTTCATATAAAAGAGTCCTGTACTATTTGTAACATGCAATATTTGCAGGCTCACACTTTCATTAAAATTATATAAAACATTTCAAAAAACAAAAATTGATAATTGATAGCCATTCCAAAAATACTCCCGATGAATTTCTGGAAGATTTGGTCCATTTTGCGTGATTTACCAGGCGAAACAACAACCAAAAGTTCAAGCAGTTTCAACTAATTTGGGCAAGAATTTTGAAATCTTCATTTAACTCCAAACTGGAACTCACTCTTCCCCCCTTTCCTTCCTCCTCCTTAATCATTAGGCAGGTAGGTACATTCACTCTTCTGTAACTTGTGTAATTTTTTATTTAGGAAACAGGGACATTAGAATAAAGGGACTAATTTTAAGGTTAAAAGTTAAAAACTTGAAAGAAATCATACTAAACGGTTCACCTTTATATAACCAAGAAACCAAGGGGTGGGAGCAAGGGCTGAGGATAAACGGTACATAAGCATGGGGACAGAAAGTTGCATTAAAAGTATGGATGCCTGTGTCTCATCTCTAGAGATGATTTAATGTGTCTAGGATGCAGTGATCTCTGGGATTTTTCAAAGCTTCCCAGACGATTCTTATGGGCTGCCACAATTGAGAAGCAGAACTTAACATCTATTAAATATATGGTACATGACCAACACTGTTCTAACTGCTTCAGAGGATAAACTCAGCATCCACAACAAGCTCAAGAAGTGCACACTACTGCGCACTCCATAGTAGTAAAACTATGTGTGGTGGTTTTACAGTGTCCACAAAGTCTGACACTTCTTCCTTCAAAAGACAGTGCCCGAGTCCTCTCCTCTTGAACGTGCTCCTAATGAATATAATTCAGTACATGATGCTATTGGATTTCTGGGGCTAGGTCACTGAAAGGATAGTTTCCATCTCTCCTGATGTGCTCACACTCTGGGGGAAGCCAGTTCCATGTTATGAGAACATCAAGTAGCCATCAGGAGATGCTCACAGAGAAAGGAACTGAGGCGTCTCACCCAGAGCTAGCACTACACAGTCAGCCATGTGAACAAACCACCCTGGAGGCAGATCTCCAGGCTCCAGTCAAGCTTTCAGGTAACTGCAGCCCTTTGACAACTCTTGAGAGCAACTTCCTGACAGAAAATACATGTTTAATGTAGTTTTCAGAAAACTGTTATGTAGCAATAGATATCTAATTTACTAAGACACAGAAAGGTTAAGTAACCGTCCATACTAATGCAGCTGGAAGAATGGACCCAGAGCTAATGCTCTAAACCACAGGCTGTAATTTCCTCCTTCAAAATTAATCTTATTTTCTGTGTATCTCACTAGAGTTGATGCTGGAATCAAAAGAGATTATATAAATAAAGTATCTTCTAGGTATTATGCAGTGAGTAGTCACTAACTAGCACCTATTATCACTAGAAGAAATAAATTCTTACAGAGAATCAATATTAAAATACAATCAATTTACAGAAAATTATACAAAAAACAAAAACAATACGCAGTAGTAATTTTTAGACAGCTTATCATTTAGTTTAAACTCATTCCTATTCCTATCTCTGTTAGTCATTAAAGATTTCTAAGAAAAAAAACATCAATTCCGTAGTAATTAATGATTTCTGTTCTAGACAGTATCTAACTAGCATCCTCTGTAGGCATTTTACTAATTAATTTTTAATAATACATACACCAAATTGTGATAATTGTTTTTTTTTAAAGCAGTGCTATGGATTAAATTCTAGTGACTATATCGGAGAAGGCAATGGCAAGCCACTCCAGTACTCTTGCCTAGAAAATCCCATGGATGGAGGAGCCTGGTAGGCTGCAGTCCGTGGGGTCGCTAAGGGTTGGACACGACTGAGCGACTTCACTTTCACTTTTCACTTTCACACACTGGAGAAGGAAATGGCAACCCACTCCAGTGTTCTTGCCTGGAGAATCCCAGGGACTGGGGACCCTGGTGGACTTCTGTCTATGGGGTCACACAGAGTCGGACATGACTGAAGTGATGCAGCAGCTACAAAGTCAAAGGTTAAAGCCCTAAACTCCAATGTGACCTAAACTCCAATATTTGGAAGCAGGACCTTTCAGTTCAGTTTAGTTGCTCAGTCATGTCCGACTCTTTGCGACCCCATGAATCACAGCACGCCAGGCCTCCCTCTCCATCACCAACTCTCAGAGTTCACTCAAACTCATGTCCATCGAGTTGGTGATGCCATCCAGCCATCTCAGTCTCTATCGTCCCAGTCTCCTCCCACCCCCAATCCTTCCTACAGGGGTAATTAAGGTTACATGAGGTCATAAAGGTGAGGCTCCAAGACCCTCTTCAGATTCAATGCAATCTTATCAAATTACTATGGCATTTTTCACAGAACTAGAACAAAAAAGTCTTAAAATCTTTATGGCTAAACAAAAGGCCTCAAATAACCACAGCAATCTTGAAAAAGAAAAATGAAGCTGGAGAAATCTGACTCCCTGACTTCAGACTTTATAACAAAGCTACAGTCATTAAAACAGTATGGCATCAGCACAAAACAGACACATAGATCAATGTAACAGAACAGAAAGCCCAGAAAAAAAATTCACACATTTATCAACTAATCTATGACAAAAGATGAAAGACTATGTAATGGGAAAGGACAGTTGCTTCAATAACTGGTGCTGGGAAATCTAGACAGTTATATCTAGAAGAATAAAATCACATCATTTTCTCACACCATATAAAAAATAAACTCAAATTGATTAAAGACCTAAATCTAAGACCCAAACCATAAAACTCCTAGGAGAAAACAGGCAAGACACAAACTGCAGCAGTATTGTTTTGGATCTATCTCTTAAAGCAAAGGAAACAAAAGCAAAAATAAACAAATGGGGTCTAATTAAACTTAAAAGCTTCAGTATAGTGAAGGAAACCATTGAAAAAAATGAAAAGACAACCTATTAAATGGGATAAAATATCTGTAAAAGATAAGACCAGTAAGGGGTTAACATCCAAAATATATAAATAGCTCACACAATTCATTATCAATAAAAACCAAATCAATTAAAAAATGGGCAAAAAGACCTGAATAGACAGACATTTTTCCAACGACAACATACATATGGCTAACAGGAATATGAAAAGGCGTTCAACATCACTCATCATTCAGTTCAGTTCAGTTCAGTCGCTCAGTCGTGTCCGACTCTCCGCGACCCCATGAATCACAGCACATCAGGCCTCCCTGTCCATCACCAACTCCCGGAGCTCACTCAGACTCAAGTCCACAGAGTCGGTGATGCCATCCAGCCATCTCATCCTCGGTCGTCCCCTTCTCCTCCCGCCCCCAGTGCAAATCAAAACCACAATATACTACCACCTCATACTTGTTAGAATGGTGATCATGAAAAAGAACACAAATAACAAATGTTGCTGAGGATGTGGAGAAAAGGGAAGCCTTGTACAATGTTGATGAGAACTGGTGCAGCCACTATGAAAACAAGTATAGAGTTTTCTCAAAAAACTAAAAATAGCATTACCATTATGACCGAGCAATTTCACAGAGTTTTCTCAAAAAACTAAAAATAGCATTACCATTATGACCGAGTAATTTCACTTCTAGACATACCTATATCCAAAAATATGTAAACACTAATTTGAAAAGATACATGTAGTCCAATGTTCACAGTGGCACTATTTACTGTAGCCAAAATATATAAGCCGACTAAGTGTCCTTCGATAGATAAATACGTATATACATATATATGTGTGTGTGTGTGTATACACATATCTCAGCCATAAAATAAAAATGAAATTTTGACATTTGCAACAACGTGGATGAACCTGGACAATATTATGTTTAGTGAAATAAGTCAGATAGAGAAAGACAAATATTGTCTTATCACTTAAATGTGAAATCAAAAAACATAAAACAAATGAATACACATAACAGAATAGAAACAGACTTGGAGAAATAGAGGATATCCCAGTAGCTACCAATAAGAAGGAAGAGATAGGGGCAAGACAGGTAGGGGTAGGGGATTAAGAGGCACAAATTATTACATATAAAATAAATAAGGTACAAGGATATATTGGATCGCACAGGGAATATAGCCAATATTTTATAATAACTTTAAATGAAGTATAACATATAAACATTTTGAATCACTATGTTATACACCTGAAACTAATATTGCAAATGAACGCTACTTCAAAGAAGAACAGATGCTAAAGAACCTCTAAACAATCAATTTTATCTTCAACGATATAAAACAAATACTATTTTAGGACTCAATATTGCTTATGAGAAAGCACACTAGTGACTTTTCAGTCTCACAGGACACTAAGCAAACACAATTTAATATTCCCTACACAGAATTTAATGCCTCAGTCTTAGTACTTCGATGGCAGTCACTAACTAGTCAGAAAAGAATTTCTTTGTCCCAAAAGTACCAGGGCTTTTAACTATTATGTTATTTATATACTTGACGAGTTGACTCACTGGAAAAGACTCTGATGCTGGGAGGGATTGGGGGTGGGAGGAGAAGGGGACAACAGAGAATGAGATGGCTGGATGGCATCACCAACTGGATGGACATGAGTTTGAGTGAACTCCGGGAGTTGGTGATGGACAGGGAGGCCCGGCGTGCTGTGATTCATGGGGTCGCAAAGAGTCAGACACGACTGAGCGACTGAACTGAACTGATGCCAATAGTCTTAGAAATTATATTTAATAATAGCATTTCATAATCAATTTAGTATTATTTTAGGTGAGAAGGCAATGGCAAGCCACTCCAGTACTCTTGCCTAGAAAATTCCATGGATGGAGGAGCCTGGTGGGCTGCAGTCTGTGGGGTCGCTAAGGGTCGGACATGACTGAGCGACTTCACTTTCACTTTTCACTTTCACACATTGGAGAAGGAAATGGCAACCCACTCCAATGTTCTTGCCTGGAGAATCCCAGGGAAGGGGGAGCCTGGTGGGCTTCCGTCTATGGGGTCACACAGAGTCGGACACAACTGAAATGACTTAGCAGCAGCAGCAGCAGTGTAGAAGGTAAGGATCTAGAATAAGATAGCCAGGTGACAGTAATGGAGAAATTGTAAATATTTAAAATCTGTTAGGTGAAAAATAAAATTGCTTTAATTCCTAGTAGGATTTGGTGTACTGACCCTGAAAGAGCTGAAGGAAGCGAGGCTGCAGCGTGGAGGTGATCACACTCTCGGGCAGCTCCCTCAGGAAGAGCTTTAACAGGCTGGCCGCTGCACACACGTCCCCATCTCGCCCTAGCTCCACAGGCACCCCGCTCTCAAACTTCCATCGAAGCTGTTCCACCACCTTGACATTGCCGTTCACCCGGAAAAGGCCTTCCTGGGTGAGTCCTGAAACAGCCAAGATGACATACAGAAAATAAACAGAGGTCTCTCACATACAAACATGAAAGAAGAGTAACAAATAAGCCTCAGTATAAAATTTCCTGAATAATTATCAAGCACTGGAAGATTTTCACATTTTATAAAAATGTTTTCTAAGAAAAATAAGTTTTCCCATTTACTATGTATAACCCAAAACATTGTATATGATTGTTGTGAAAGCTGATCTCTAAAAAATAAGATCAGGACACAATAAACACAGAACACACACTACTCTACAAAGAAACGTCATTCACATAATCTTCCACAGTACACAACAGAAATTTACTCTGGGCTCCAAAAACAACTTATCATTTTGAGAACAACTATTTAAAAAAAGAATAACATGTATGTAAGAAACTTCTTAACTGTATGTGATTACCTTTGCAATTATTTGATAAAGAACTATTACTTCTTTCAGTTCAGTTCAGTCGCTCAGTCGTGTCCGACTCTTTGCGACCCCATGAATCACAGCACGCCAGGCCTCCCTGTCCATCACCAACTCCCGGAGTTCACTCAAATTCATGTCCATCGAGTCGGTGATGCCATCCAGCCATCTCATTCTTGGTTGTCCCCTTCTCCTCCCGCCCTCAATCCTTCCTAGCATCAGAGTCTTTTCCAGTGAGTCAACTCGTCACATGAGGTGGCCAAAGTATTGGAGTTTCAGCTTTAGCATCAATAAATACAAACCTAGAGACTGTAAAGTAGTTAAGAAAAGATCTTGGCCTTTAGCCTATCGATCTGTGATTATTAATGTTAGTTGGGGTCAGCAGAGAAGGCTCCCCGGAGAAACCTCTCATTTATTGGGGCCCTCTCCAGTGCTCTATCCCTGATTCTGTACTCTTAATTCTGCATTCTTTCTCTTAAAGAGGGCCACAAAAGGATTAAGCATCACAACCCAAAAGAACTTAATCGATCCCTGACAAAAAGAAACCATTATATGAATAGAGAAGCTGAGAGAGAACAGAGAGAAAGGTAGGCGGGTGAAAACATGGAGTGTTTAAGTCAGAGTCACGGGTTAATAAAATGGAAGAAATGGTAAGTATAGGGTAATGCATGTCAAGACAAAGGGCAAAGACTTTATCATAATTTATCAACGGAACATTAAATGCGTGTTTGACGGCAGGAGACACCATAAACAAGGTTGAAGGAAGACCTAGCTAAGTAGAGAATGCAGAGGGCAGAACGCTTGCCTTAGGGTGACTACAGTCTATGTAAGGCAGTAACACAGAGGCTACGGTGGGAAGGGAGTGAAAAGGAAAGAATAAAGATGATTTGGGAGCTTGGTACATATAAAGAAAACAGAGAAGTGGGGAAGATTGAAAAGTAACTTTAATATTTGACAACTAGGAATTCAGGAAAAAGTACTGTAAAGAATGAGGTGGGGTGGGGGGTGGAAGGGTGGTAGCTGGTTTGACGTAGAGGACAATGTTTTCCAGCTCAGTGTGCTGGGTTCGAGGAGACAAAGTACCACAAAAGCAAGCGAGTCAGATGGTAGAAGAATGTTGGAGGTGAGAGGAACAATCTAAGAAGAGAGTAACCCATGGACTCAACTCGCCACTCTCTTTTTGAGAGTCCAGTGGTGAATTTCAGCCAACAACCTAAGCATTGAAGCCTATCTGACTTACTTAGATGGCAGGTGTTTGTTCCTATCAGCCTTGGTTTCTCTCTCTTTCCTCTAACTGTATTTCTCTAAAGAAAAAGAAAGCTAATTTCATTTTACTTTGTAATTTGATAAGACATTTATGAATCGTTTAATTCAGCAGAGTACGTTAGGTACTAAAACAAAAAGACCAACTAGTTTTTTGAGGGAAAAAACTTCAAATACCACCAGGATCCTTATGGAATTTGTCATCTGGTAAGATGTTTTTGTACTTCTACATATACACATATTATTGGGTTATGAAGAACATAAGTATCAAAAATTGATATGAATTTTAGCTCAATTTTGACAAAAATTTGCAAACCAGAGATGATATTAAAAATATTTCACAGTTGGTATGGCTAGGCCGCCGTGTAAGAGAGGAGACCCCAGGCAGTTTGTGAGCTAGGCAGCTTCTCGACTGGCCCTAGTGGCTGACCCTCGCCTCTTGGTATCCATGCCATATGGAATCCCCTACCCACCTCGAGTGTGGTTTGGACCTAGTGACTAGCTTCTAAACAAGAGAACGTGATGAGGTTCCAATCTCACTTCTGAGATTAGGTTATAAGACTGTGATGTCTACATTGCTTGCTTGTGTTCTCTGACTGTTCTTGTTTGCTCACTATGATGAATCAACTGTTATTTTGTGAGCTCCCTTACAAAAAGGTCCACGTGGCAAGGAACTGAGGGCAGTTTCTGGACAACAGTCAGTGAGTAACCCAGACCCTCAGGTCAACAGGCCACAAGGGACTGGATCCTGCCAACAACCACAAGAATGAGCTTGGACGTGAACTTTACCCAGTTAAGTCCTGATATGAATGGTAGCCTCAGCCAACACCATGACTGCAGCCTTAAAAGAGACCCTAAAACAGAAGACATAACTAAGCTGTGCCCAAATTTCTAACCCATAGGAACTGTGGGATAATAAACAGTTTTAAGCTACTATGTTTTGGGGTCATCTGTTTAGCACCAACAGATAACTCATGTGATATGCCATTTGCTCTAATAGTGCTGAGTACCAGTTACTACCAGGAGACTTCAGCTTAGTCATTTTTAAAGCTTTCAAGGTCTGTTTCCTCTACAAAGCTTCATTTATAACTTCAGAAACATATTCTGGCATCAAGCAGATAGCACCCAACAAAAGAGAATCCATTCCTGGTCAAGGCCCAAATTCTGAAGATACATAATTTGACAATATAGTCCTCTATCTACCCAGCTCGAGAGCCTGCTTTTGGCCCAGAAAATGCCCCTGGCTCTCATTTCACAGTAATTTTCTAGCTTTGACCTGAGGTTCCCTCTTCCAACAAGGTTTTTTGACCCTTCCCTCAAATAAATGTACTTTCAGTTATTCAAAAATAACTAGCCAGCTCCAAGAACTGGGTTTAGTCTTAATCGTTCTTGATCCCTGGGGACCTTAATAAGGGAAAGAGAAGCTACAAACAGAAGTCATCAAAGTCAGTGCTTCTCAACCATTTTTTCTGCCCTGATTTCACTTATTGGCAGAACTCTCTTCCCTCAGGAACTTTTCTCACCCAAACAACTTGAAGGATACTTAGTGACTTTTCAATCGGGACACAGCTATTTTACTCTGGCGAAAAGAATCCATATAGTTTTTTAAAGTCCCTTATGCTGTGATTCATGGGGTCGCAAAGAGTCGGACACGACTAAGCGACTGAACTGAACTGAACTGATGAACTTATAGTATGTACAATACCCATATGAAACTTACCAGACTATATAGTCTCTAATATTTCCTGTTATAAATTTTTAGGAAATGATTACAACAGAAACGTTCAGAGGGAGGAGATGTTTAGAAAGCTTTATGGAGTTACTCTTGTACATTTGAGACTCCGTCACATTTGATTTCATGAGATGTAGATTAATCATAATGAAACATCAATTTTTAATGGATTCAGTTCAGTTCAGTTCAGTCGCTCAGTCGTGTCCGACTCTCCGCGACCCCATGAATCACAGCACGCCAGGCCTCCCTGTCCATTACCAACTCCCGGAGTTCACTCAAACTCATGTCCATCGAGTCGGTGATGCCATCCAGCCATCTCATTCTCCGTCGTCCCCTTTTCCTTCCGCCCCCAACCTTTCCCAGCATCAGAGTCTTTTCCAGTGAGTCAACTCGTCGCATGAGGTGGCCAAAGTATTGCAGTTTCAGCTTTAGCATCAGTCCCTCCAATGAACATCCAGGATTGATCTCCTCTAGAATGGACTGGTTGGATCTCCTTGCAGTATAAGGGACTCTCAAGAGTCTTCTCCAACACCACAGTTCAAAAGCATCGATTCTTCGGCGGTCAGCCTTCTTCACAGTCCAACTCTCACATCCATACATGACCACGGTGAAAACCATTGCCTTGACTAGATGGACCTTGGTTGATTAGCAATGCCAAAAAATAACATATACAGCACTGACAGCTACAATTGAAGTATTTATTTAAAAATCTAATAAATACATGTATGATCGTATGAATCCATCAACAGAAACTGAACATGCCAGAAGTCAGAATTTTTCTTATTAGCACACTGGCCCAGATAGTCATATGACAATATGTATGCATATTCTGACATCTGGTGGTAAGTAGAGAATCCTACACTATTTAAATATCCCACAGCATCTTCATGTTAAAGTAGAAGCAATCCAGTAACACAGAAAACAAGATTAGTTATTTTAAAATAACTAATCAGTATAAAGATGATATGACTCATAACTTACAAGATTTTCCTTTGAATGGAAAAATACATGTAAATTTTGTGGGTTTTTTTGTTTTTATAGAAACCCAAAGTCTATTTTTGTTTTTCAGTTGCTCAGTTGTGTCTGACTCTTTGCGACCCCATAGAGTGCAGCACGCCAGGCTTCCCTGTCCTTCACTATCTCCAGAAGTTTGCTCTAACTCACATCCACTGAGTCGCTGATGTCATCCAACCATCTCATCCTCTGTTGCCCCCTTCTCTTGCCCTCAATCTTTCCCAGCATCAGGGTCTTTTCCAATGAGTCGCCTCTTTGCATTAGGTGGCCAAAGAAAAGTCTATTTAAAAGACTTAATAAACACTTTCTGTTCTAAAATTCCTTTATAATAGTAAAAGGTTTCCCTCACAGCAAGTTGTTATATATCTACATTTACATTAAACAACAAAGTATGACTATAATATCTAAATACGGTTAATTATACAACCAATCATCCCTAAACCCATATCTGACAGAGTGCCTACTGTCTCACAGGTGCATAATAAATACTTGTTGACTTAAGCTATAAAACAGTTAAACAAAACCAACTGAAGTATCTTGCCCTCAAACTCCATTTTGTCTTTGTTGTTTAGTCACTTAGTCATGTACGATGCTTTTGTGACCCCATGGACTGTAGCCCATCAGCCTCCTCTATCCGTGGGATTTCCCAGGCAAGAATATTTGAGTGGGTTGCAATTTCCTTCTCCAGAAGATCTTCTTGTCCCAGGGATTGAACCCAAGTATCCTGCATTGGCAGACGGAATTCTTTACCACTAAGCCACCAGGGAAGCTCCTCAAACTCCATACCATACTTCAAACTTACAAGGGCCCTATGGTTTATTAACATAATAGTTTCAAATACAGAAAGAAGCTTCTGGTTGTCTACAGTGTAACTAACTACACAGCTTTTCAAAATACAGGGCAGGTGCCTGTCAAGACTGATTCAGTAGATCCAAAGTACTGTCAATGAATATGTATTCTGAACACAAATTCTTAAGCAGGGTATTCTTAATCCTGGTTAAGAATGACTGACTGAAGGACTTCCCTGGTGGTCCAGTAGTTAAGACTCTGTGTTTCCAGTGCAGGGGCCATGTGTTTGCTAGCTGACTGGGCCCACTAAAACATCTAGTTTTGTCCTACCTGAATACACCCTATTAAAGCACAATGAAGGGTACACTAAGGAGAAATAGAAGAAATGCAATCTCTAATTCAAAATTTGCCCAGATTTTCATACACTGATGGCATGAACGTAAACTAGCTCAACTCCTAAGATTATTAGTGCACATATCTTTTGATCCATAAGCCCACTTCCAGAAGGTTAGTCTATAGGCACATCACAGTGCTCGATACATGTTAAAGGTCGGTCACCGAATCATTGTCTGCAAACATTGAAAGACTGGAACAATTCAACGCTGATCACGATGTGACTAGTTAACACAGTGACACATATATACATAAAGTGTAACAACATGCAGAGGAATAAAGAATTAAATGAGGAAAGCTCTTTATGCAAAATGGAACAGTCTTCAAAATATACCCTTGAGTGATTTTTTCAAAGAAGATTCATAAACAGTGTGTATGATGTGCTAATGTTAAAAGGGAAAAAGAAAATACACAAATATGTTCAAATATCTTTGCAAGAAAATAGCAAAAAATAGTTTAGTAGTATTGTTTTGCGGAGAAGGCAATGGCACCCCACTCCAGTACTCTTGCCTGGAAAATCCCACGGACGGAGGAGCCTGGTAGGCTGCAGTACATGGGGTCGCGAAGAGTCGGACACGACTTAGCAACTTCACTTTCACTTTTCACTTTCATGCATTGGAGAAGGAAATGGCAGCCCACTCCAGTGTTCTTGCCTGGAGAATCCCAGGGACAGGGGAGCCTGGTGGGCTGCCATCTATGGGGTTGCACAGAGTCGGACACGACTGAAGCGACTTAGCAGCAGCAGCAGCAGTACTGTTTTGGGGAGGGGGAGATGAATGGTCAGGGGACAGGGTTTGGAGGGAGAGACTTTTCACTGTATACCTTTCTGAATTTCAAACCACATAAATTTAGTAGTTATTCAATATTGTTTTAAAAGATTAAAAATAAAAATGATTTCACATAAAGTGTTAATCACTCAGTTGTGTTCAACTCTTTGTGACCCCATGGACTGTAGCCAGTCGGGCTTCTCTGTTCATAGAATTCTCCAGGCAAGAATACTGTTGTGGAATGACATTCCCTTCTCCAGGGGATCTTCCTGACCCAGGGATCAAACCCAGGTCTCCCCCACTGCAGGCAGATTATTTACAGTCTGAGCCACCAGGGAAGCCCAATTTTACATTAGCAGCAGCAGCAACCTCAAAAGGCTATTATTTAATCATTGTTGGGTAAAAGGTCAGAATACTGGTGATGCCATAATGAAAATATTATCTCAGGTGGTCACAGTTTGGCATCCAAATGAGTAATACCAAACAACCCAATTTAAGATATTAAATGAAGTATCTAGTGATCGTCTTGTATCTAACTCAGAGGTTACAGTTTTACTCAATAGTGAGTGTGTAACTAAGTCCTGTCAAAGCTCTAACTCTGTAACACCTGGCTTCAAGATTTTGTAGGCCAAGGGCCCATCTTCCTGCCATACTGCATATAACACCTTTGTGTTTAACCTGCTTAAAGTGTTTGAACAAACCCAGAACTGTTCTCTAAGAATCTCACCCTCCTGCAGCTATCTTCCTCCCAAAACACTAACTCCTAGAAGGTAAGAATGCAATGAGTCCCTGGCTCTTCAGTTTTCAAAGCAGAATACTATAATATTTTCTCATCTACATACCAAATAACCTGAGCAAACGACTGTTTTTCAATTAACACAAAACACCTGACAGCCTTCTGAGGCCTGAACTGTCTGCCATTTAGTCCCTGTCACAGCACATACATGTTCCTACATAGGAAAGGTGGAACATTTCCCTGCAGCCTCCTCCTCAGCAGGGGCAACTGACTTGGAATCACGCCAAGAGTCAGGGGATGTAAACTGCGCAAAGTACAGCATATCTTCCAAATCTCAAGTTTTACCTTTAAAAATATCAAGTTTCATATTCTACTCTGCAGAGTCTTGTTTTAGTATAGAAATGTTTGTTTCAGTATAGAAAATGAAGATTACAAGCTCTTCCCTCAGGACAGCTTCTTTCCAAATCTCTTAAAGTTTATTGATATTTATTATAGTTTGGAGCTCTCCCATCACCCTGTCCTCATTTGAGAAGCATCATTCTCTCAAACTCTTGAGGGTCCCTTGGAGAGCAAGAAGGTCAAGCCAGTCAGTACTAAAGGAAATCAACCCTGAATATTCACTGAAGGACTGATGCTGAAGCTGAAGCTCCAGTACTCTGGCCACCTGATGTGAAGAGCTGACTCACTGAAAAAGACTCTGATGCTGGGAAAGATTGAGGGCAGGAGCAGAGGGGGACGACAGAGGATGAGATGGTTGGATGGCATCACCGACTCAATGGACATGAGTTTGAGCAACCTGTGGGAAACAGACAGGAAGGGAACCCGGATGTGCTACAGTCCATGGGGTCACAAAAATTCGGACAGGACTGAGTGACTGAACAACATTCTCTCAAGTCATCCAGGTTTTTAAGCCCTATTTTAAATAAAATAATTTAAAAAGCTGTAAAACATACGTGCTCTCACTAAGAAAGAGAGGATATGATTTTCTCTTTATAATGCAATGTTCTATGGCAGTCTGCAATTATTTTATACAATTTTATCGTTCCAAAAGTTAATGCCACTTCCCAACACCATAGTAGGTTATACATAACACTTTCTTTTGCTATTTCTGCTGAGTTTTGAAAGCAATCAACATATTCAATAAGTTCATGACTGACCTCAAACTGAAAGAGATACTCAAAGTATTCTGTTACATTAAAAAGTATTGACTCTCAGAGGGAATGAGTCAAGAGAACTCAGAATTAATATTAAAACAGTGTCTTTTAGTACTTAACACTAGGAATCATTCCAAACTAGAAACCTCAATAACTAAAGTGATTTCTCCATGGTAAGCTGAATTAAGTATTTTCCAAATAATGTTAAACAGTCATAATGCTCTTAACATCCTTTTATAAGGGCAGGGTACATTATGCCGTAATTCAATATTCTGATTAAGGTGTTTTAGGGAATATTCTAATAATTCATGATGAATTCACCCTGAAACATTCTTTTGTAAAAACAGCAGAGTTACACAACATGACTGGACTTACCGTGCATGGTCAAGTACTCCACTATGCTCCCCACGATAGCTGGAACACCGTTCTCGGTCAGCCCCTGCTGGTGAAGGTCCTGGAGACTGACTCCAAACAACTTGGTATAGGTGGGATTCCTCTGCTCGTGTAGTGGCACTGCCACTATCTTTTTCATGTCTTCTTTCAGCCGAACCGCTGTTTTACTTTGCTTAAAATAGCATGAGAGAAAAGAGCAGTCAGTTATATTTACCACAGGAGGCTGCATGCTTACTACAAAATCACCTGAGTTGAAGGGTAAGTATTGGAGGCTGCAGAGTAGTGGTCTTCACTTATTTTTATGTCAACTCAAACTTAAATCCCTAATAACTCTCAAATGCTGCTCAGTGTTAGGAACAGCATACACGGATATAATGATTAAAAGAAGTGAAAGATAATGAGAAACCTAAAGCCGCAACTTAACTGTAGCTAAGAGAGGGAGCAATACACTGCAGTATCTAAGAGAGATTACTACAGTAACCTGGGGTGTGACTCACAAGTACCTGGTGAACAGGAAAATGAAACATGTGTCACAACACTGAAATCCCATGCAGATCCTGTAATAGTAAGATGTCACTGAAAATGAAGATTTATCTAGATGTCATCTTAAGGTAGCTTTAATTTGAAGGACTAGAATAAATATGTAGAAGGAACACTTATTTCTCTGATTATATCTGAATATCTTGCTGAAACATTGGCACGTAAAATCAACTCAATTCTCTTTGACATTCAAAATGCTATAATCTCTGAAATACCAAAGTTTCAGGTAATCACAACTTAAGCAATTTCAACAAGACTGTACACGTTATAAATAAAAATGCAACTTACAGTTCATTCAAGTAATCACAGTGAAAACCTCATATAGGTTTGTTTCTTCCTTTTAATAGAAAAATTGTCCCCAAGGAAGTAATTTAAAAGATCAGTTTTAATATGGTTTAAAAGTGAGGGTTTATTTTAATAAAGCATGTGTCCTGTGTAAATGTATGGATCTGTAACTCTAAACACTAAAAAGATGGCAAAAAGCAAAAAATTTTATTTGAGGACAGGGGAAGCAGATTAGGGGAAATATACCCTTTTGAAAATGAATGAAACTAACCGAAGTGTCAATATTGTAAGTGCAGGTTCATGTAGATCTTACAATCTAAAAAGAGAAACACTATCTCCATCATAGAGATGAGGAAACAAAGATCAAAGAGTTAAGAAGTAATTTGGAAAACGTCATGGAGCTGGGAAGAGTTTCACCATACTCCAAGTCCATGTTCCTCTCCTTAAATTTATATTAACATTAGTTTGTTTATAATTATAGCAACAAACTATGATAACTACTATATGTGACACATGACAGCTACACAAAGAAAATTCTACAGTTGTGATTTTTAGTAGGATTTCTGTAGTTTCAATTTGATTTTGAATCTTACAATCTATAGAATCACACCAACTTTCATGGACATCTTTTAATAGGTCATATTTGAAAGCCAGATTTCCCTAGTAAAATTCAGCAAATGTACAAAGTTATACACGAGTTTGAGCAAACTCCAGGAGATAGTAAAGGACTGGGAAGACTGGCATGTTGCCGTTCATGGGATCGCAGAAAGTCAAACACGACTGAGTGACTGAACAACAATAATGTTGTAGCATAGATCTAGTATCTGTCAATATTCTACGTAAGGCACAGTGTTAGCTACTACACAGTAGTATGGGCAAGAACTGTCACTTCTGGTACCAAGGAAGTTATTAAGTCAAATCTGTAACCACTACCATTTTGGTGTGAGTTTACAAATCTGTAAGTATCTTTCAAAAGAATACATGGAAAATTTCAGTCAACCAGGTCTATCTGGTGAGTGAGCAGCCAAGAAGTAACCTGCAATAATGAAACTTTGAAAGCAGTCTTAAATGTAGCATCAGAAACAGCTGACAATAAGATCAGATCACACAAATTTTATCATTTTCTTACAGACACAACATAGCATACTGGTTTAGAGCATGGACTGTGGAACCAGACTCTGTTTTGAATTCCATTCCAGTATCATTAGCTGTGCAAACCTGGACAAGTCACTTACACTCAGTTTCCCCATCTACGAAATGGGGATACCAGGAGTTCCTGGCATATAGCAATAAATGAGTTTGGAAGGGGCTCATATATATGTAAGAATGAGAAGAGGGTCTGGCACACTTAGTAAGTACCAACTGTTACAATCATCATCATTATCATCCTTCTTCCAGGAAATTACTCTGATTTCTTCTCAAAACAATTCAGAGATCCTTAACCACTTCCGTACTCAAATGTTTGTGTGAACTACAGACTGCGGTTGAAAAGGGCACCATGGTCAAGGCTTGTGGTTGGTAGACAGTCTAATGATCTAATTATTCTCCAAGTATCTCAATTTCTGAAAATATACAGGTATGACTTTTGAAAGATAAAGATAAAATCATTTTGCACATTAGTATCAAAATTAAAAGTTTTATTAGAAATCCTGTCTATATGTTTAAAACCTAAATTAACATTCTCTCTGCTAACAGTCCTGTTCTTTATTCTATCTTTTACTCAAGTATAGTCAGTATGTTGCGTCTATTAACAAATAGTGTAAATAGGCAATCTTGGCATTATGCCTCAATATTTTCAAGGATGAGACATGTAATTAACCTCACACATTCTGAACTAATTACAAATTAAGCTGTTTACTCATTATAGACCCCTACTACACAGCAAGTTTATATATAATCAAAGCAATAAAGGAATACTTGATTCATCATTCTTAATTGATAATTTATTTTAGGTTAATACTTTTAAAAAGATAAATACTGTTTTAAAGAAAACACTATGAAACAAAACAGCTATATTTTAAGAGAAATACAAAGCAGATTAAGCAGAAAAGTAAATCAACAGAAGACAGAGAAGCTATAAAGTACAATTTGTGAATTATTGCTGCTAAAGGCAAAGATGGGACAGGAAACTTATCGCAGACATGACACCAGCTCTAGGAAGAGTCTGGGGAGGATCAGTAGGCGCCCAGGAGTGGACATTCTTTAAAATCTCCTACAAATATGTATTACTTTGAAGATAGAGCACACTCTGGGAGCTGAACAGGGCTCAATTGCATAGACGAAAAAGGTACAGAAAATATCTACAGGGACCCCAAGAGGCAGTTATCAGGAAGCACCAGGAAAATTCACTGCCTAATAGTCAGTTCATGACCTTGGAGAGCAAGTTTATGAAGAAAAGGCAGTAGAGCTCTCCTGACCAGGTGAGCTTCTGAGAGAAGGGGGAACAATGGGCAAACAAAGGGCCACATTCAAGAAAATAGTCCTTTAGTAGCATTACAGGAGGGAGTCTCAGGGTTGAAAACTTGAAAAGCTACCTTGGCCTCTTATCGCTACACCCCGCAGGACCCTCTTGATACTGAAGTACAAAAATCCATCTCATTGAAATGTGAGTAAGGAAAAACGAACATAGTCAGCAACTAAACCGACAGTATTTTAAAAAAAGAATAAAGGAACATTGCAATTTTCTTGAAATAACTCATGAGAAAAATGTTGCCAAGAAACAAATAATAACTGTAACCTAACAAAATAACCAAAGTTAATAAGGATACCAAAAAACACATGCAACAAAGACAAAGAAACTGTATTTCATTAAAATGAAAAACTTTTGTGCATTAAAGATACTATCAGCAGAGTGAAAAGACAATCCGCAGGATAGGAAAAAGTATTAGCAAATCATATATTTGATACAAGTTTAATATCCAAAATACGTTTAACAACATATACAGCTCAACACAACAAAACCCATTTCAAAAATGAATAAACACTTCTCCAAAAATGATATGGCTAATAAGCACAAAAAATGCTAGATTTCACTAGTCATTAACCATATGCAAATCAGAACCACAATTAGATATACTTCACACCCATCAAGATGGAAAGTGAGAGTGAAAGTGTTAGTCACTCAGTCGGGTCTTTGCAACTCCATTCATTCCCTTCTCCAGGGGGCCCTCCTGACCCAGGGATTAAATTTGGGTCTCCTGCATTGTGGACAGATCCTTTACTGACTGAAACACCAGGCAGTCCCCCCATTAAGATAGTTACTATCAAAAAAATCAGAAAATAAAGAGCTGGGTTCAGTTCAGTTGCTCAGTCGTGTCTGACTCTTTGCAACCCCATGAACCGCAGCACGCCAGGTCTCCCTGTCCATCGCCACTCCCGGAGTTTACTCAAACCCATGTCCATTGAGTCAGTGATGCCATCCAACCATCTCATCCTCTGTCGTCTCCTTCTCCTCCTGCCCTCAATCTTTCCCAGCATCAGGGTCTTTTCAAATAAGTCAGCTCTTCACATCAGGTGGCCAAAGTATTGGAGTTTCAGCTTCAACATCAGTCCCTCCAATGAACACTCAGGACTGATCTCCTTTAGGATGGACTGGTTGGATCTCTTTGCAGTCCAAGGGACTCTCAAGAGTCTTCTCCAACACCACAGTTCAAAAGCATAACCCACTCCAGTGTTCTTGCCTGGAGACAAGACTGAAGCGACTTAGCAGCAGCAGCAGCTTTCTTTATAGTCCAACTCTCACATTCATACATGACCACTGGAAAAACCATAGACTTGACTAGACAGACCTTTGTTGGCAAAGTAATGTCTCTGCTTTTTAATATGCTGTCTAGGTTGGTCATAACTTTCCTTCCAAGGAGTAAGCATCTTATACTTTCATGGCTGCACTCACCATCTTCAGTGATTTTGGAGCCCAGAAAAACAAAGTCAGCCACTGTTTCCACTGTTTCCCCATCTATTTGCCATGAGGTGATGGGACCGGATGCCATGATCTTAGTTTTCTGACTGTTGAGCTTTAAGCCAACGTTTTCACTCTCCTCTTTCACTTTCATCAAGAGGCTCTTTAGATTTTCTTCACTTTCTGCCATAAGGGTGGTGTCATCTGCATACCTGACATTACTGATATTTCTCCCGGCAATCTTTTTTTTTTTTTTTGATTTATAATTAATTTATTTTTTTTTATTGGAGGCAAATTATTTTACAATATTATATTGGTTGGTTTTGCCATACACTGACATGAATTCGCCCCGGGTTTACGTAAGTTCCCCCTCCTGAACCCCCCTCCCGGCAATCTTGATTTCAGCTTGTGCTTCTTCCAGCCCAGCGTTCCTCATGATGTACTCTGCATATAAGTTAAATAAGCAGGGTGACAATATATACAGCCTTGACATACTCCTTTTCCTATTTGGAACCAGTCTGTTGTTCCATGTCCCATCCTAACTGTTGCTTTCTGACCTGCATATAGGTTTCTCAAGAGGCAGGTCAGGTGGTCTGGTATTCCAATCTCTTTCAGAATGTTCCACAGTTTATCGTGATCCACACAGTCAAAGGCTTTGGCATAGGATGTAGAAAAATCAGAACCCTTATGCATTGCTGGTGATGAGGTAAAATGATATAGCACTGTGGCAAATAGAGGTTCCTCAAAAAGTTTAATACAGAATTACTGTATGATCCATTGAGTATATACCCTAAAATCAGGAACTAAAATAGGTACCTGTAGACCAATGTTCATAGTAGCAATATTCACAACAGTCAAAAAGAAGAGATTGCAATTCAAAAGCCTATCAAAAGATGAATAAACAAAGTGTGGGGTGTGTATACACACACACACACATATATATATAAAGGCAAATGTAACTATACTATTTGTATATTTACCTTGCTTTTGCTTCTTATTTTGGAAGCCTTTCCATATTAGCACATATATTTGCTAACATGACACTATAAAGACACTATAACTGACTTAACCAATCTTATTTACTGATGTTTAGGTTGTATATAGTTCTTGATATTACAAGTATTTCAGCAATAAGCAATCATGCAAACATTTCTACGTAATTGTACAGATACCTATAAGATAAATTCTTAGAGGCACAATTGCTAGATGGACAGGCTTATAAAGCTGTAATTTTTTAAGTACTACCTCTAAGAGTTAAAAGAGGAGTCTTACTACTAGATTATATGAAAGCAAAATAAATTTCCCTTTAAATCACTGTAAAAATCATAAATTTTAATAAGCATTGCCACATTGTCCTACAAAAATGCTTTCATGGTTTACAGCTTGATTCATAGCATATGAGAGTGCCTGTTTCCCATTTTATCAACCACGAGTATTAAAAAATTTCATGAATGACTATGAATGAGGTTGATCAATTTTCTTTGTGAATTTGCATTTATGTTTCTTGTTTGTGAGCCTCCTAGTCATAAGCTCTGCCTAGTTTTAATTGGGTGGGTTTCTTTTTCCTACTGATTTGTAGGAATTTTTTTTGTATATTAAAATAATTAATCTTGTTTTACTCATGTGTGTTTTAAATATCTGTTCTAGTTTCCTTCTGGCATTTAACTTATGATATTTGTGTTGCACAGACATTTTGGTCATTTGGCAGAAAACTTTACCCATCTTTTTCTTCAGGACTTGTAGCTGGGTTTCCTTTGAAACACATTCCTTGCTCCAAAATTAATCTTCAAATTCACACATGTGTTATTCTAGTATTTTTATGATTTTACTTTGATATTTATATCTTTGATCCACCTCGAGTTGAAAGAGGGAGAAATACAGCAATTATCTTTCTTCAAGGAGCTAATCATTATTAAACTGTTTTAATTCCTGTTATTTTAATATCTGATATGCTAAACTCTCCCAACTTAGTCTTAAAGGAGTAACTGTAATAATTCAGAATTGTCATAAAATAAAATCATATAGAATCTTTCCATAAAACACTCATTCTTTCTGAATGACAAATTTAAACAAAAATCTCCAAACTGCCTGTTACCTATATGAACTTATATTTAATTATATGACACATAAACAATTATGCTATGACTTGCTGTACTACCCTTTCATCAACTATTGTCAATTCATCATTACAGAGAACAACTCAAATATGCTTTCTTATGATCTCTGTTTCAGAAACTACTGGACACAAGCTTCTCTGAAATTTAGTTTCCCTAAGTCAGCTTTAATATATGAAACAGAATTAATCAAAGTTATCATTATAGTATAGTCTTCCCTACTTAACTGGCCTAATTCTTTCATGCTAGTTTGCACTTTCCACCACTGTAACTAAAATTTCCCCCGAATCTTATGCACAGGTATTAACAATTTAAACCCATCCACACAGCCAACCATTCTTCAAAAAAAAACAAACCCTGAAATAACCTAGATACTAGTGACTTTATCCACACTGAGTAGATACATATATCTATCACTCTGTTATTGACCTATTTTGTTTGACTTCTGATTCTGAAGGGCAAATATGAAAATTCTCCTCACAACACAATTCAAATGTGAAGACAGACACATCTTTGTTTGACTGTTAATCTAGTCTTATTCAGTACTTGGTTTATTGTTTAAAAAAAAATGAAATTAAATGTTTAATCCTGTTTGAAATTTGATCTAAATCCAATAATATAAATAGTCCGGGTGGCTCAGATGGTAAAGCATCTGCCTACAATGTAGGAGACCTGGGTTTGATCCCTGGGATGGGAAGATCCCCTGGAGAAGGAAATGGCCAACCACTCCAGAACTCTTGCCTGGAAAACCCCATGGACAGAGGAGCCTGGTAGGCTACAGTCTGTGAGGTCGCAAAGAATCAAACACGACTGAGCAACTTCACTTTATATCTTTTAAAACAGATAATGATAGTATTAAGGAAACCACCTTAAGACAAGCAGATAGCCATGTAACAAAGATAATATTTTATGAAGCTGTACTGTTCACAATGCATTTTCACATTAGTGTTTGGTTTCTCAGAACAATCCAGTTCAAATACTAGTACCCCCTTGTGACAGATGGAAAGTGAGAGGTTAAACATCCTGCTCAGGGTCATGTTGGGCAAGCCAGGAAGTGGCTGAGCCAAGACTCAAAGCCATATCTCCAGCCTTTCAAATCCTGTCTCATTCCAATGCATGATGAGCTTCCCCAAACCACAGAATGAACAGTAAGCCACCAAATGATGAGGTGTATTAGTTGTTTCTGATGCAAGCAACTGAAATTCCAGCTTGAACTAGCTAAAATAATAATGACATTTACTAACACAGTGAAATAGTACTAAGGAGTTGAGAGGAATGGAAGCCTAACTTGGTAGATGCAATGGCTTGTGAATGTCACCACTGCTTGCCATTTATTGATCAATTAACTAAAAGCAGATCTTTAGGCTGCCTTGTCTCTTCACATCTGCCAGCAGCACTTGGTGTACTTAATTCATTGTTTACATTCAGTAGGGAGTGGGAGACAGACTGCTACCCTAATCATGGAACATATATCCTTCCCTTTGTTTGGTTTGAGCAATTTAGGTTACGGCCAGGGAGACTGTTTGTTTACACATGTCCCAACTATCTTTGCATTTAGGTGGGAACATGTGACTAGTTCAAAGCAATGAATCATGAGAAGAGTAATGAGTGACTTCCAGAGTGAGACAGATAAAAAGCATGTGTGCCTCCTCCATTTCTTTCCCTGATATAACTTAGGGGATACATGCTAATATGCTAAGATAATAAATAGATCACAGAATGGAGGAAGCCTACATACCAGAGCCACCAGATGGGAGAAAGATTCTGACAACTTGCATGAGATTCTGAGTAATCTACAAATTAATTTCCATGCCTCAGGCTACTGAGATTTCAAGGTTTATCTACTGGAACACGCAGTGCTAGTTACCTTGATCGAAGCAGATTACACGCCCACCTGAGGGAAAGCTATGCACTGACCAGACTGAACATCATCTGAGATTGAATGGATGTGTGGGATCTTTTGACTACATGTAACTTCACAGTAAGAATTCCTGAGATATTCAATTGGAGACTCAAACAGTTAAAAGTACAAAACATTTATAATTGTCTTGCTAATTCTTGTTAATAGAAAACTGTGCATTTACACAAAAATAAACACCACCAAGAAGTCAGATGCCTTTGCAGATACACTCTCAGATTCTTGAAGATCTTCGAAAATAAAATATACTCAGGGAACTGCAAAACCTAGGCCATGACTGATCTGTCCTGTGCAAATGTTTATTGAACAACTACTACTAGCCAGTCCTAAGCAAAAAGCCAGTAAAGCAAATAAGACATGACCCCTTCTTTCCAAACTGTTGCCTACTGTGCTGTTATGCTGTTCTTAGTTGCTCAGTTGTGTCCAGCTCTTTGAGACCCCATGGACTGTAGCCTGCCAGGTTCCTCTGTTTGTGAGGATTCTCCAGGCCAGAATACTGGAATGGGTTGCTATGCCCTCCTCCAGGGGATTTTCCCAACCCAGGGATCAAACCCAGGTCTCCCACATTGCAGGCAGATTCTTTACCATCTGAGCCACCAGGGTTGCCTACTAGATGACAGAAATTATGCTAAGAATTTAAACAGATGGTCAAATAGTCCCCAGAATCTACTGTCAAGGTAGCATACTGCTCAATAATGTCTGAGATCAGAGTATAGTAACATAACCAATATTTAAACTCAGGTATGCCAGGCTCCAAACAAAGCCCATGCTTTTCAAAAATCTCAAAGAAAGCTTAAAAAAATTAAATTCATTACGGCATTTAAAAAACCTAAATGTAGTCTGCATGGGAGGAAATTGGTACCAAATAATCAAACTGCTGCTGCTGCTGCTGCTGCTAAGTCACTCCAGTTGTGTCCGACTCTGTGTGACCCCATAGACAGCAGCCCACCAGGCTCCCCCATCCCTGGGATTCTCCAGGCAAGAACACTGGAGTGGGTTGCCATTTCCTTCTCCAATGTGTGAAAGTGAAAAGGGAAAGTGAAGTCGCTCAGTCATGTCCGACCCTTAGCGACCCCACGGACTGAAGCCCACCAGGCTCCTCCATCCATGGGATTTTCTAGGCAAGAGTACTGCAGTGGCTTGCCATTGCCTTCTCCGAATAATCAAACTAGAAACTACCAACAGGATATATCTGATGGTCTTGAAACTCTCCTCTTGTATAATACTTGTTTGCTGTATTATTTAGGAAGATTTGGTTCAGCTAAATTGAAAACAAGAGCAACTGTAAGGAGAAGATAGAACTAAGTGTTGACAGTACATAAGGACACAGGCTAGCTTGGTAGACATATTCTACATAGACAAAAGATGAAGATGATTCAGAAGAGATGAAAGAACCAAGCTAAGCACCTGACATTTATGAGACACCAAATATTTATGTCTTTACTAAGTCGCCCATTGATTTTAACCATTCTGGCCCCATGCGCTTTCTGCCTGAGATACGCACATAAAAGTTCATAACTGTGCAGTGGTGTCTTAGCAAGTTACAATTATACCTAGGCACACTTGGCCCTGACGACAGAGCAAGTTGTGCTGGCTCCAGATACACTCCATCTGCTGAGCCAGCTCACACTCAATACTGGTCTTCAAAAATGTAACACGATCGAAGAAGGTTGATATGGCCAAGAAGGCAAGAAAGACAGTAAAGATGAACGTTATGTAACACAGGACTTGGGGAGTGTGGTCTTTTGGTCCCATTTAAACCCTTTCTAAGTAGGTAAACCTACCTCATCTTTTCCCCCTTGCTTTGTGCGGGGTCTTAGGTTGGTGCAATCAATCTACAAGAGTATCCTGATTTGGTCCGCGAGCCTTTTTGTACTGTGGCCTGTCTGTACTATGTGTATAATAAGGTATCTGATAGCACCGGATGGTGAAGCTACAGGAGTGGATGTGCCCACATTAGGGACAAAGGCTATAAAGCCTAGGATACCCCTCAAATTGTAGCCAGCACCATCAAGAGCTGGGGCTAAGTCAAGACAGAATGATAGCTGGGGCCTGACAATACCAAGAGAACTGAGCCCCAAATTCACCACTCACTGACTTGGTCCCTAAACTCACTCACACAGCAGAACAGTCAGGAATATAAGAACCTACACGAAGGCACTCAAGGTCCCTCCTTTATTCATCCATCAGAACATCCACTCCCCAGTCTCAGCCCACCTGTCCTCAAAATGACCACATGGCACCTTGCACAGAACAACTGGAAGGGTATCGAATCTGAAAGGCTCAGGATTCACCTGAGAAGGCTTGAGTCATCCAAAAGTGTATTAAAAACTAGAAGAAACTAAGATAATGCCAGTTGGCAAGTATAACTTTCCTGTTCTGCCTGGGGGTGATTACTGAGGAACACTAAGTATGTCACAATAAAGAATCAACCTCTTCTATGTAATTTAAGTAAGTTTATGAGTCCACTACAGTTTTACTAACAGCACTGGCAATGCGGGAAACAGAAACTATCAAAAGGAAATGAGGACAAGATAGTCAATAGAACTAGGAATTTAAAATCTTTAAACCTGTCTTTCTACTTCAAGAATTCATGCGCACATACCCATACACACACTTTACAAACATTTGGTACTCAATTATTTTGTCTGAAGAACAACTATCTTCAGTAACTGGATACTGAGCAGTCACTACTACACATATGTCTAAGCAGCAAAGTTCCAAACTATTAAGTTTATGAGCCCACATGCATTCATTTATGTTTACTTAAAGTTCTCGCTTTTCTGTCAGAAAGAGAAAGTGTTTTGATTTTCAGTAGCCTTTTTTCCAGAAATACTATGCTCTGATTCCTAAAAATGTGCTTCCTCCTATAGTAAAATTGGGACACAGCACAATCAAAGACCAAGCTAAAGTGAAAGAGTAGGAATGATTAAGAATTATTTCTCCTGGGAGCAAATAATCTCTTAAATTGTATGATTTCTGTAGCAACCTTAAATGAAAATTTGTATATGTTTTGGATATAAAGGAAAAATGTGGAATTTCATACATGGGTTAGTCTGCATTTTAGTCAAGGTAGAGACCAATATATGCAATGGCACCCCACTCCAGTACTCTTGCCTGGAAAATCCCATGGACAGAGGTGCCTGGAAGGCTGCAGTTCATGGGGTTGCTGAGGGTCTGACACGACTGAGTGACTTCACTTTCACTTTTCACTTTCATGCATTGGAGAAGGAAATGGCAACCCACTCCAGTGTTCCTGCCTGGAGAATCCCAGGGATGGGGGAGCCTGGTGGGCTGCTGTCTATGGGGTCGCACAGAGTCGGACATGACTGAAGTGATTTAGCAGCAAGATCCAATCAAACAATCAGATGTCTGCAAATGTCAGGACTAATAGGTCAATCTGCTGCTTTACTCTACACATGTCCAGCTCTAAAGTCTTTCTTTCATAAAGCTGGAAAAATGTAGACCTGTGTCTGTAGTCAAATATAAGCTCAGTATTTTCCACAAATAAAAATAAGATCTTGAAGGAGACTCTTTGGAGTGATAAAAAGGTTACCAGCTGCGCACCTAGATGCTAGAGGCATCCAAGCATTGGGGCTGAAAGGAAAAGCGTTAGGAAGACAGGAACACAGGATGCTGAGAAGTTCTGGGCTGAAAACCAGGGAGTTATCTTACAGTTTGACTAAGAAAATTCAATTAGTGGGGCTAGTGCACCATCTGGTGGCCATTCTGGGCCCACATGTCAAAAACTTCCCAGATGTTTCTAGATATTTTAGAATGCCACCAGAACTACAACAAAAATACAGTTCATTCTGACACTTCACAGGATCCGATCAAAATGCGATGAACCACTAGAAAGAAGGTAATAATACAGAGTAAGATGTTTCTCATTCAGTGAACCTCCAGGGCAAAAAAAATGCCCCTTGGAATACAGTACCAATTTGAGATTGATGTATTTTCTGTGTATTAATTAAAAAGATTTAATTATAGCATTCTATAATTTATTTAATTGTAGATATACTGGGTTATTGCAAAAGGTTACACGTAAGCACTAAGAGAACTGTTTTTTTTTTTGAAAATTCATGAATTTCAGCCCTAGAAATACACACCTTTCTCCATGGATTTTATATCAGTGTTATTTATTACCGCCACTGTATTATAACCAGAAGTTTGTAAGGTTGGTTAAGGATTTACACACGCTTATCAATTTAGCTCTTTCACCATCACTTTTAGCAACCATGCTAAAACAAAAATTCTAGAATTACTAGATAAAAACAAAAATGTGAAATAGAAAAATGTTAACATACATTCTTGGAAGCAAAGCAATTGCCGGTTATTTTAATTCTTTTAATTTGCTCTCAATCTAGGCACAAGATATTTCCAATAACTACAATTTAACTCATACTGAACTCAGAACAGGAAAGCCTAAAACACTTGAGAGTGATCTATATACTGTATGTAAGTTTACTTAACTGAGTAAACTCAGCACACATCTTCCTTCACGTGGAAAAGGAAACTGGACGATAATATGGAATACCATCTCAAACACTGCTGAATGTCCATATGAATAGTTAGGAATTTAACTTAACAAATCTCCCCACACCTCCTAAGAAGCAAAAACAAAGTCACACAGACATCTCCTCCAAACCAGGAGGGCAGAGGCCTCTCCTGGGCCCTGGCAGCGTCCACCGAGACAGAGGCGGCCTGTACTCACACAGATGGCGAGAGCTCCAGCCCCCATCTCGCCTGGCAGATCTGACGAAGACTGGATGAAACGATCAAAACAGCAGCAAAACACTAAAATCCCATTTGGTCGATATGCTCTGATGTAAAACACAGCTCCCGATCCAGAGGCCCCACAGAGAGCCCAGGGCAGCTCCTAACATTTTCGGAAGTGTGGGTTTGCTTCTGATTTGGCTAAACACACATGGCTGGGCGGACTGCCTGGAGTTGAAATCTGAGCCACAGCTTCTAGGACTGGTGAACTGACGGAGTCATGTGACCTGGGTCTTAAGTCGCTGACATCTTTTTCTTAAACTGAGTTGTTAGATGCCACACACAGGCTTCTTCAGTTCAGAAAACACCAATTACCTTAACAGGTAGTGTTCATTCATGGATTTAACTAAGCGCAGAAAGCAAAGGCACATTTGCCTCCATCGATACTCATCTCTAAGAAAAACTCACCTATTTACATTCAGGTTTAAATCTGAAGGCATATTCCTCACTTTTCTAAGGCAGAATCAGTTAAATTTTATCAAAAATTTTCTTCCTTCCACCTTTATTCTGTCAGCATTGTTCCAAATGAAAACGCTGTACTTTATTTAACTGTTACATACTGCGTCTAATTAGTTTCAGATTATCTTACACACATTGGTGATAAACATAGACTACGTGTTTCTAGATATCCACAACTCAACATATGTGCCTTATGGTCTGGAAAATTAGCCTCTAGCTGACTTTTCCAGAATTTTCTACCCCATATGCCGCATCATTAGAAAATCTCATTTGACAAATTCCAAATATTTGAGCAGATAGGTAAAATATCCATTTCATATAAGCCAGAAGGAAATGGTACTTTTTTTTTTAATTACTGCTTTTCTGTCAAATCTTTCTAACTGGCACATTTAAGAGAATGGTAACAAATATTACATGGGAAGTTTCACCTGACTCAACTTTAAAAGATTTAAATTGCCCCCAACTACACAATATATTAATATTTAATCTTAAGGGGAGGAGGTGGGAGGAAAAGAAAAAAATGAAATCAGATCCCATTACAATACTTTTCTCCAAATATAGTATTCTTTGTTTAACTGCAGCCAACCAAGAGTACCTGCAGAGGAGCCAAGATAGCAAATTGTATTAAGCAATCCATAAGACTTGACCAAATATATTTTATTTCCATAGGTACACATGTAACACTGCACAGATTCTACTTTCAAAAGGCAGAGCAACACAATTCCAAGGCCATACAAGGGAATGGCAGTGGGACAATGGACAGAATCCTCTCTATTACAAAGAATACATTTTTTTTTCACTTCTACATTAATCTAGATTTTAATCACTCTGCTTCCTGTTCAACCATTAGAAAACTAGGCTGATTACTAAAGAAAATCATAACATAAACTTTGTCTAACACAAAATTTCTTATTTTTCTGATTATATAAATATTGCTGGTCCATAGTGACAAATAAAAAGATTAGGTTATCTCAAGGCCCATCATCCAATGTTACCCAATCAATATGCATTACCTACCCTGGGCCAGGTGCTGTATACCTTACCGACAACGTATGTACCTTTTCTCCTAGATCATCCAATGAGGGCAGGGAGGAGTAAGTAAAGTAACCTTTTGATTAATAAATGTAGAGGAGCTAATAAGCCAAGATGCAGCAAAAGAATAACACAGGACACCCAGAAACATTTAACATATTTACTTCCTGGATCTTTTCTATGCTTTTTTAAAAATGTAATTTAAATCCAATTTCTGATCATTTTAAATCCTAATATTTTTACTTAACATCTCATCAGATCCCATATTGTTAGCACTATAAACTATTTTAAATCATGCATACTACTACATTCTGTATATATAACCATTCAGTCACTTTCCCTAAAATGTTTTTAGACATTTATATGGTTTCCAATTTTAAGTGTATATGATTTTAAATAATGCTTTATTCTCAATCTGATTTTTTCTCTCCAGTAAAGACTGCTGAAAATGAAATTTCTGGATCACAGAGAATATGAACATGTATCAAGGCTCCTGACACACACTGGCTCTGGCAGTTTATATTCTTCAACTTGCCCTATCCAAGGTCTGAATATTTTGTAAAGTATTTCCTAATTTAGTGAAAATGATTTCTCATTTTCAAACTTACATTTCTTTTTTATCATAACATTAAAGATATGAAAAATCCTTATTAGTCATTTGTACTTCTTATTCTGTGAACTCTCTTTGATCTACTTTGTTTCCCAAATGGAGCCTTTTTCATTGCAGTCTCTTTTATAGGGTCTTTGTAAAGATCAATGATATAATCCATAAAAAAGCACTTATTTTTATTACCATCTGCCCGGTGCTATGCTATGCTAACAATTTAGGATGCTTATCATATGGTTTATGATGCTTTATCATATTATATATATCTACTTGGAATTATTTCAAAGTATGGTAAAAGATGAAGATCTAAACTGATGTTTTATTTTCATATTACTACAATGGTCCAGACTGTTAACTCTCTCCAGTATATAATCTCTCTTTCTGATAATATTGGAGCTCTTTCTCCCCCTGAGTTGTGGCTGGGCCCACAGTTACCCAGCTGGAGACTACATTTCCTAACCATTCACACAGGTAGACAGGGCCAAGTGATCAGATCTGCATTAACAGAATGTGTATGAATAGAATATGTTCACCTTCTGTGTCCTGTGCTTAATAGGAAATCCCTTGCTTCACATCTACTCTTTCTCCCTTTCATCACAAATCCCCTCCCCTTCATCACAAGCTGGAATGAGGATGCACCAGAAACTGAGCTTTGACCATGGAGAAGACGGACAATGTCCCAGAAGATGACAGCGTAACTTGATGGAACAAACCCTAGACCTCTGAATGACCTTGAGGAGTACAGCATTCTTACAAGACTAGACCAAAAAAATTGTGGGGATGAAATAAGACTCCCGGTAAGATACTATATTTGAAGGTCCTATGTGTGAATATACATGTATGTATATAAAACAAGTTTGTCTTCAGCCTAACTCATATACTTAATAGAAGGACTCAGTCCCATTTATTGGGCAAGTTTTTCATTTCCCACTTGTGATACTATGCATCAGTTCAGTTCAGTTCAGTCGCTCAGTCGTGTCCGACTCTTTGCGACCCCATGAATCACAGCACGCCAGGCCTCCCTGTCCATACTATATATTAAATTCATAAATACACACACATATATACATACTAGGGTATATTTTTCAGGCTAGTATATTTTATCTAGTTTTTTTATCCTAGTTCTATATCACTTTTATAATATCTGAATAATTTAACTTTATAAATGATTCAAATATCGAACAAAAATAGTTTTTCGTTCTCCATCTCTTTCAAAATTATTGCTCTTCTTCCAATTTTTAATGGTGAATTTCAAAAGCATTCTGTAATATCAGATCAAATTCGAGGATCAAACATTATACTTCCTGTTATTGTTTCTAATAGGTATATGTTTATCTCTTTTCTATTTTTGAATAATACTATAGAAGGATGATGTGAGGAGGGAAAAAATTTAGTACTAATTTCCATAACTTCTTAAATACCATTATAAAGTAAAATTAGTACTGTAATAAAAAATTTTTATCCTTATTTTTCTGTGGTGACTAGATATCATTTGTTAAAAGAAAACCTGAATAGGCCATTTAACAAAAAGCACCAGAAGACTCTCTTGACTACAAAGTTTATTTCTTCGTGGAATATATCTGTTATCATAGCCTGAAATACTACTATTTTCCTGATTCTCAAATGAATGAAAGAAATTTAATGAGTTCAATTAATTCCAGAAAGCTCTCGGAGCTTCATACATGTATATTACTGATTACTGATTTATAAAGAACTTAAGATACACAAGCCACAGTCAAGAGATTTGCTTATATGAATTACTGATTCTCCCTAGAAAGGATAGAGGGATTTTTTTTAAGTGCTTTACTGAAGAGTCTGTTCTGGTGGGCTAACTCCATGACTACTTCCAAAAATGCTGAAAAAGCAAGGCCAGGACAAAAGATGTCCTGTTTTCAAGAAGATCCCTGGGTATCGTGGAGAAAGATGTCAAGGTTATTTCACAATGGATGGTCAGGCCCCTTGGACACTGTCATTTAAATCACCCTTTACCCCAGGAAGATTCATGGAGGAAGTTAAAAGGACCAGGTCATCCTCCAGCCTCCAAAACACCTAAAAAAAATGCTTTGAAGCCAATCCCTCTAATGTCAGATGGCAGAGCTAATGGATACCAAAGGGCACAATCTCTTTACTGGGAGTAGCTGTAACAGATGCCAGAAGAAGAGCAGTAGCCTGCAGACACAATACCATTAGCCATGTAGCAGGGACCAGCAAATATCAGGGCGGCTTGTGGTGGTAGGTGCCAACTGTAGCATGAAGCACTGGTGGCCCGTTAGAAATGGGACAGTGGAGACTTTGGGGGTCCAAAAAGACTCCAAATTGGACTCTTTACTTCAGCTCCTGCCCTATCCCAGCTATTTCTCAATGAGACTCCAAACCTGGCCCAGAAGCAATGACATTCAGCTAGACAGGATATCAGAAGTCAGCCAGTCAGCAACTATTTAGCATTTATACACTCTCTGTCAGACAGAAGGGTTCAGATATTTTGGTGTTTGGATCCTTCACAGTGGATGCACTTGTTCTATATCAGGGTCAGCAAACTAGCCTGTGTGCCAAATACAGCTTTGCTTTTGTCGTTGTTTAGTTGCTAAATTGTGTTCAACTCTCTTGTGACCCCAAGGACTGTAGCCTGCCCAGCTCCTATCCACGGGAATTCCCAGGCAAGAATACTTGAGTGGGTTGCCATTTCCTTCTTCAGGTGATCGAACCTGTGTCTCCTGAGTCTCCTGCACTGGCCGGTGGATTCTTTACCACTGAGCCATCAAGAAAGCCCTGCTAAATGCAGCTACTCTAGACCAAATCTGGACACACACATCTGTTTACATATGCATATGGATACTCTGGCAGTAGCAGTACCGTGGCAGAACTGAGTAGCTGCAACACATGACCCCAAAACCTAAAATATTTACATCTGACCCTTTATAAAGTTCACTGACCCTTGTTCATTACTGGGCATTAGAGTCCTCATATATCTACTGAAAGACTAGTCTATGGACTCTGGTTCCTTAGAAAACAGTAGGAATGAAGTCTTTATTGGGTATGTTAATCCGCTTTGTGACAACAGCTACATTATGTGGGATCAGACCCATTTGAACCTTCTCCTATGTATTTTCTGAAAGGTTTCCCTGAAAAAGACCAGTTTAAAGCTGATGATCTCCTCTCTGTTCTGAATTTAGATGCATTTCCATTCCACTTCAGGAGAAAAAAAATTACCATGGTCAAAAGTTGGCTTAAAGCTCAACATTCAGAAAACTAAGATCATGGCATCTGGTCCCATCACTCAATGGGATTAGATGGGGAAACAGTGGAAACAGTGTCAGACTTTATTTTTGGGGGCTCCAAAATCACTGCCGATGCTGATTGCAGCCATGAAATTAAAAGACACTTACTCCTTGGAAGGGAAGTTATGACCAACCTAGATAGCATATACAAAAGCAGAGACATTACTTTGCCAACAAAAGCCCGTCTAGTCAAGGCTATGGTTTTTCCCGTGGTCATGTATGGATGTGAGAGTTGGACTGTGAAGAAAGCTGATCGCTGAAGAATTGATGCTTTTGAACTGTGGTGTTGGAGAAGACTCTTGAGAGTCCCTTGGACTGCAAGGAGATCCAACCAGTCCATTCTAAAGGAGATCAATCCTGGGTGTTCATTGGAAGGACTGATGCTAAAGCTGAAACTCCAATACTTTAGCCACCTCATGCGACGAGTTGACTCACTGGAAAAAAGACTCTGACGCTGGGAGGGATTGGGGGCAGGAGGAGAAGGGGACAACAGAGAATGAGATGGCTGGATGGCATCACCGACTCGATGGACATGAGTTTGAGTGAACTCCGGGAGTTGGTGATGGACAGGGAGGCCTGGTGTGCTGTGATTCATGGGGTTGCAAAGAGTCGGACACGACTGAGTGACTGAACTGAACTGATGGTCCTAGGAAAAGACTGGTTACTTCGTAGGCAGGGAAACCAATAACCAAAATAACTAATCTAAATATGTTCAACTGGTAACCTGCTTCAGTAAACTGATTGGTTTTTTAAGCGAACCCATCACTTCTGGCCAACGAAGCAAGTTCTAATAAACATGCCTCTGAATGCCAACCAATCAATAAACACCTTGCTGGAATAACCACTCTCCTTCAGATGATGCCAACACCCCCCAAAACTGCACCAATGCTAATTCCACACTTCTTAAGTAAGATAGCAGTCTGCTCTGCTCACAAGACTGCCTGACCAGCACAGCTTTCCCTTACTACAATAGTAAAAATTTCAGCTGTCTTTTCAGGTTTTGAGTATTGATCTCATTACTCTTGGATGCAACCCAAAGTTTAGAAACCCCGAATCTGTGGGTCATTCTTTAAGCTACATTGTTTTATCTGCATTTCTATGACTTCCTTGCTAGCTTCCTACTGCCCCTTCTTCTAGTCCTATTTATAGCTCTGCTTCAACTCTCAGCCTGCCTCTTGGCTGAGGCTAGACTGCTTGACATCATTTCCTTCTTGCCTGGAAGCCAAAGCAGATCCACCACACCAATCTCCACAGCAGGAGAAAATCAGGGCCCAGCCCACTATGAAGCTGACAAGAGGGCTGATTTGGGAACAGGAAGCACTAAATATCTATGGTAATCCTCCAAGCCTCAGGCCTAGGAAACAAGAGAATAGTCACATTTTATTTTTTTTTTTAAATTGAGGTGTGGATGATTCACGACATTATATGTTTCAAGTGTACAACAAAATGATTCACAACTCTAAAGGTTATACTCCATTTATAGTTACTATGAAATATTGGCTGTATTCCCTGTGTTGTACAATATATCCTCCTAGTTTATTTATTCAATTCTCAATTTTTTGGAAAAGTTTTACTTTCCCAATAAATTTGTTAAAGCCATCATTGAACTTTTCAATTTTACAAGCACTTATATACAATGCACAATGTGTACCTTCTTAATATTCTAGGAATTATGGCTAAAGAGATGTATAGGAAACAGTGTATTATTTGAACTATGAAGTATATGTAAAAATATTTAGGACATCGGTTCAGTTCTGTCGCTCAGTCGTGTCCGACTCTTTGCAACCCCATGAATCACAGCATGCCAGGCCTCCCTGTCTATCACCAACACCCGGAGTTCAATCAAACTCATGTCCCAGGACTGATCTCCTTTAGGATGGACTGGTTGGATCTCCTTGCAGTCCAAGGGACTCTCAAGAGTCTTCTCCAATACCACAGTCCAAAAGCATCAATTCTTTGGCGATCAGTTTTCTTCACAGTCCAACTCTCACATCCATACATGACCACGGGAAAAACCATAGCCTTGACTAGATGGACCTTGGTTGGCAAAGTAATGTCTCTGCTTTTTAATATGCTGTCTAGGTTGGTCATAACGTTCCTTCCAAGGAGTAAGCGTCTTCTAATTTCATGGCTGCAATCAGCATCTGCAGTGATTCTGGAGCCCAAAAAATGAAGTCTGACACTGTTTCCACTGTTTCCCCATCTATTTCCCATGAAGTGATGGGACCAGATGCCATGATCTTCGTTTTCTGAATGTTGAGCTTCAAGCCAACCTTTTCACTCTTCTCTTTCACTTTCATCAAGAGGCTTTTTAGTTCCTCTTCACTTTCTGCCATAAGGGTGGTGTCATCTCATATCTGAGGTTATTGATATTTCTCCCGGCCATCTTGATTCCAGCTCAATTGCACAATTTGTGAAGGTATTCTATTTGACCATTTTGCATCACTTCCATAGCAATTTGAAAGGCCATGGACCTGTACATGGGTGAGCATTACTATTGCTAGCAATCAACATGTGCGTGCGTGCTCAGTTGCTCAGTTGTGTCCAGCTTTTCGCAAACCCACGGACTGTAGTTTGCCAGGCTTCTCTAGCCATAGGATTATCCAGGCACTCAATACCTACTGTTCATCCTTCTGCCAGCTTCATTTTACAACTATCTCATGGTCCCTGAAGGCACTTGAGTCTTAATCCTTCAATTACCAAATATAATACACTAAATTGTATAATCAAATTTGAAATGTGAGCACTTAGTCTTTGAAAAAAAGTCTAAAATTGGAAGACAGAAAAAGATGGGATTGACGAAAGTGATTGGAGGTAGACCATCAAGAAGGCAGGCGTTGAACTGACTTATGCAGAGGTCACTGACTAGGATGGAAGGGGAAAGAGAGGGCATCTAACGTGGGTCTGTGTGACGAGCAGGGAAACTGCCACTAACCGGAAAAGCATGGGGTCTTAAATAGCAAGGAAACACTGGCTTGATCTCATAAACAATGAGAAACTACTCTAAGTTTTTAAGTAGAATGAATAGCTTGAGTAAACTTGTGCCATGCTGCTGTGCTTAGTTGCTCAGTCGTGTCAGACTCTTTGTGAGCCTATGGACTGTAGCCTACCAGGCTCCTCTGTCCATGGGGATTCCCCAGGCAAGAATCCCGGAGTGGGTTGCCATGCCCTCCTTCAGGCGATCTTCCCAACCCAGGGATCGAACCCAGGTCTCCTGCAGGTGGATTCTCTACCATCGGAGCCACCAGGGAAGCCCAACTAGTGTCATATTCACCTGCACATCTGACGAGAAGGTGCTAGGATAGGAAGGAGACTCCTTACAGATAAATGGACTCTGTTAGTAATAATCTAGTGGAGATGAACAAGTCTTGAATTCATGTAGTGAAGGATAAGTCACATGAATTTTGTAGAAAGAACTCTTAAGATGGATAACTGACTTAAGAGGCAAAAAAGATATCCTCCTAGTCAAGAGAGGCATGAAAAATGATTTTAAAGTTTTGTTTTCCAGGACAGTGGAGCAATGCCTAATAACGTGGGTACTCCAGTTCACCTGGGAGAGTTTCAATTTATGTTTGCTGACTTAATGTTATTATTAATCAGGTCCCCTTTTACTCTTAAAAGTGCTCTGGGGAAGCTGAGGCTAAGGGAGGTACCAGCAAAGGCTATTGCCAGGGTATCAGAAGGATCCTCTCCCCGAGGGTCCTAAGAACCCAGACTCACCAAAGTCTGTCTTGGACTGGAAAAGATCTTTTCACTTCCCTCTGCACTAACACCAGGGCAAGGTCCCGTGGACCCGTTCATGAAATGGGAATTAAGGAGGGCTCTGTTGACCACCCCAGCACACTATTTACCGGGGGACTTTCTGGACTACAGCCTCAAGAAAGAAAAAACTGTCCATGAAGGGGGTTTTCTTATCTTCCTCTCATGCACTGAATTTTCTTCATCATCCCCATGCACTGAAAATAATGTGAGTCACTGATAGTGTTGATTCAATCTTCAAATTTGCTGTATAAATCCAGAACCACAAGAAACTTGAGGCTTTTTGTCTCTCTTCAAAAATAATTTTGAATTCTTTCTCACCTTTGGGTTAAGTTACTGTATTAGTGAAGCGATTACACCTTTGGCCTCACAAGCTTTAAAGAGATACAAATTTTAGCTTGGTGTTTTAAAGTAAGTTTGACTTAATATTTTTTAAATGGTTCTAAAAATCATTGTCCCAGTTGGGACTACTTGTTATACAATGACCCGACTAAAAGGAGATATTAATTAGCTGGCAAACAACATGTTTGAACAGAAAGTTGCATTTGATTTCAGGTAGACTCCAGAAGTCAGCACGAAGTAGGAAAAAATTTCAGTAGGAAATGTACAGTAGGATCATTTTCATAAACATCTCAAAGGTTGCTTCAGCCTCCTCTGATTTCTTTTAATCCCTCCCTAGAAAATCTCCACAGCCTATTTATTCTACCTCTTAAAAGTTTTTCAAATCGATTTCCTCTCTGTTCCCACGACCATTTCAAAGATTTAAATATTTTAAATGTGGATCTCATCAGTATCTCTCTGGTACAACTACATCCCCATATTTCTAAAACAGTTTTACTGTGTTCCTCTCCTGCTTTTCCTTTTTAGGTCTAAAGGCTCTGCAGATGGGGTTCAAGGGTTCTGTGTTCATCCATCTAACTGTATGTGGATTCAGAGTGTGTGCACAGTGAAGTGAGCATCCAATACTTTTAACTTTTCTAAGAATAAAAAATGAAGGCCTATAGATGAAATTCCAAACTCCTTAATACAACTTCAGTTCAGTCGCTCAGTCGTGTCCAACTCTTTGCGACTCCATAAACTGCAGCACGCCAGGCCTCCCTGTCCATAACCAACTCCTGAAGTCTACCCAAACTCATGTCCATTGAGTCAGTGATGCCGTCCAGCCATCTCATCCTCTGTCGTCTCCTTCTCCTCCTTCCCTCAATCTTTCCCAGCATCAGGGTCTTTTCAAATAAGTCAGATCTTTGCATCAGCTGGCCAAAGTATTGGAGTTTCAGCTTCAACACCAGTCCTTCCAATGAACACCCAGGACTGATCTCCTTTAGAATGGACTGGTTGGATCTCCTTGCAGTCCAAGGGACTCTCAAGAGTCTTCTCCAACACCAGAGTTCAAAAGCATCAGTTCTTCGGCACTCAGTTTTCTTTATCGTCCAACTCTCACATCCATACATGACCACTGGAAAAACCATAGCCTCAACTAGACGGACCTTTGTTGGCAAAGTAATATCTCTGCTTTTTAATATGCTGTCTAGGTTGGTCATAACTTCCCTTCCAAGGAGTAAGTGTCTTTTAATTTCATGGCTGCACTCACCATCTGCAGTGATTTCGGAGCACAAAAAAATAAAGTCAGCCACTGTTTCCACTGTTTCGCCATCTATTTGCCATGAAGGTTTTTCAAAATTAAATTCTCAGTCATTTCCAACTCTTTGTGACCCCATGGACTGTAGCATGCCAGTCTCCTCTGTCCATGGAATTCTCCAGGCAAGAATACTGAAGTGGACTGCCATTTCTTTTTTTTCAATTGCCATTTTTCTTTTTAAAATTGCTATTGCTATTATATACCTTAAACGCTAGTCTACTAATCATGGTAGGCTGGATAATAACCACCCAAACATGTTCACATCCTAATACACATTGTATTGCCTTGCATGGCAAAAGGATTTTGCAGATGTAATTAAATTAAGGATCTTGAGATGGGGAAGATTATCCTGCATCACCTAATCTCAAGGTGGTAGTAGTAGTGTTAGTCATGCAGTCATGTCCAACTCTCTGCAACCCCATGGACTGTACCCCACCAGGCTCCTCTGTCTGCGGAATTCTCCAGGCCAGAATAGTGGAGTGGGTTGCCATGCCTTTCTACAGAGGATCCCTACCCGGGGATTGAACCTGGGTCTCCCAGGTGGCAGATTCTTTACCACTGTGACACCTCTAGTAACATGAGTCGTTATAAGAAGACAGGAGGGTCAGAGCTGGAGGAACTGTACTCAGATTTGAAGGTACTGGTTTACAGAGAGAGACAGAGGCCATAGTCAGGGAAGGAAGGTGGCCTCTAGAGGGACAGGAATGACCTTGATTTTAACCCAGTGAAACTGACTGCAGACCTCTGACCTTTTGAACAGTAAATAAAATTATGTTAAGTCACTGAATCGGTGGTAATTTGTCACAGCAGCAATAGGAAACGAATACACTGTTGCCCAGGAATTAAGTAAGGCTTATATTTTCCTACTTCAGAACCTTTGTTCACCAGATCCTGTATTCACCAGAACATCCTTGTCTCCTCTTTCCACTTGGGAAAGTAACACACACACTTCAATGCCTGGCACCAGTGTCATTAGGATTCCTGATGAAAGTTATCCCTTTGGTGGGCCTATGTCTGATTTCAACCACTAGTATAATATTTACACATGGCATTGCTCTTGTTTGCAAATCTATTTTTCTAGATTGAGAACTCCTTGAGGGATAGGGCATTATCTTATTCAATTTCCTGGTAAGTTTCATAACATAAATATTTGCACAATTAATGTATTAAATCTTGGGTTGCCCCTGCAAGCACTCTGGGATCATTTAAAAGTTAAAAGAAATAGGGATTAGGTGAGAGTCATCAGACAAAGAACTGAAAAGTGTGAACATGAATACAGCTTCTAAGGGATTTCAGAGGAAAAGTTCAGAGATCTGAAGGAGGAAAAAGAGTCAAGAATAATAAATATGTGATGAAGTAAACAGGTAATTAAAAGGTGCAAACTTCCAGTTGTGAGATAAGTAAGTCCTGGGGATGTAATATATAGCATGGCAACTTTAGTTAATAATATTGTTGTATATTTGAAAGCTTCTAGAGAGTAGATCTTAAAAGTTCTCGTCACAAGAAAAAAAATGCAACTGTGTGAGGTGATGATGTAACTCAACTTATTGTGATCATTCGACAATATACCCCTACATCAAGTCATCAAGCTGTGTACTTTAAACCTTACACAATGTTTACATCCTTTATCTCTCAAGACCACTGGAAAAATACTACTTATATTTTTATAAAAAATTAGAACATAAAATTATGTTGTATAATTATATCCGCAAGCATATAAAATCTCTAAGAGAACAAACAAGGAGTACAGTGCTTATGGAAAATATGTTTGTGGCCTTTAATATCTGAGTTCCTCATTTTCAACCTCAATCAGGAAGATTCCACTGAATTTTTAAAATCTTAACCCTTAAGTTAAAATCCTTTAAAGCAGCTACTTCTGATTTTTTAAAAATAAGAATTTAGTTACCTAAACATTTTTTATTAAAAATGTTTTAAAATATATGACCTGTGGCCAGCACAGTATCTAACTCATTGTGAGACTATAATAAATAACATGATTTAAACAAATATTTTTAAAAATCCAGAAAAGCAAAAAAATAAATCATGAGCTAATAAGAAAATATTAACTGAATAATTCCCAGAACTAGAATTAAAGGTTGTTTTAACTTGTGAGGGGGTATAGGAAACAATCACTGCTGCTGCTGCTAAGTTGCTTCAGGAGTTCCCGACTCTGCAACCCCATGAACTGCAGCCCACCAGGCTCCATCGTCCATGGGATTTTCCAGGCAAGAGTACTGGAGTGGGTGCCATTGCCTTCTCGGGAACAATCACTAATGTTTGTTTATTGCCGAAGTCTTTCACATAGGCCCTCATTTAGCTACTGCAAGAATTCCACAATACAGGTAATATTCATGTTTATCAAATGAGAGACTGAAGATCAACAAAGGTTCAGACTTACACAGCCAACAATGGACAAAGCCATGTTTCAAACCCAGGCTTCTCTGAGATTAGTGTTCTCACAAATGCAATAAATTACAATCAGTAAATCCCTTTTTAGAACACATTTGATTTCCAGGTGTGACAAGACTAAGAGTAAAGGTGTATTATGAACATCATTGCCAATTACAAGGAATAAACAGTAAACCAATATTTCAACTGAGAAATACTAAAGAAAAAGATTTTAAAAAATTACTAAGCACATTTACCTGTATTATCTCGTTCGATCAACACACAAAAAAAATAGGATGCAAATGCCATCATTCCCATTTTATAATGAAAAAATATTTGAAACTCAGAAATCAAATTACTTGTCCAACCACTGCTAGAAAGATGTACAGACAGAATCGAAACTCAAAATGTCACTTGCTTATTTAACAATAAAGTACTTACTAAGAAAACATCATTGCAAACAGTGGACTTTTTATGGATATAATTTATAATTGTAAAACATTAAAATGCCTGAACATGCTAGACAATTATGGACTGTTAGGAAAGATGGAAAGAGCATTACTATAAGATTATTGTATATTCATGTGGCAGCTAACTGTTCAGTAGGAATATCTCACATTACTATAACTCTGTTTGCTTTGGCTTCCTGGGTGGCTTAGAGGTAAAGAATCTGTCTGCCAATGCAGGAGACGCTGGTTCGATCCCTGGGTTGCGAAGATCCTCTGGAGAAGGAAATGGCAACCCGCTCCAATATTTTTGCCTGGGGAATCCCATGGACAGAGGAGCCTGGCGGGTTACAGTTCATGGGGACGCAGAAGAGTGAGATACAACTTAGTGACCAAAATAACCATAACAAATAATTTAATCACGATTTACAGATATGAATTGCTATTAAATCCCCACCTTATATTTAACAATGTGTGTTCCTCTTCACTGGAATATGGTAAAATGCCTAGTGGACTTCCCAGGTGGCACTAGTGATTAAAAAAAACAAACCACCTGCCAATGCAGAAGATTTAAGAGACATGGGTTCAGCCCCTGGGCTGGGAAGATCCCCTGCAGGAGGAAGTGGTAACTCACTCCAGTATTCCTGCCTGGAGAATCCTATGGACAAAAGCACCTGGAGGGTTATAGTCCATGGGGTCACAAAGAGTTGGACACGATTTAGTGACTGAGCACAAAATGCCTAGTGGTCAAGCAATTAACTGCTGTAGCCTGAGATAAATCACTGCAAATGGTGACTGCAGCCTTGAAATTAAAATACACTTGCTCCTTGGAAGAAAAGCTATGACCAACTTAGACAGCATATTAAAAAGCAGAAACATTACTTCGCCAACAAAGGTCCGTCTAGTCAAGGCTATGGTTTTTCCAGTGGTCATGTATGGATGTGAGAGTTGGACTATAAAGAAAGCTGCATGCCGAAGAATTGATGCTTTTGAACTGTGGTGTTGGAGAAGACTTGAGAGTCCCTTGGACAGCAAGGAGATCCTAAAGGAGATCAGTCCTGAATATTCATTGGAAGGACTGATGCTGAAGCTGAAACTCCAATACTTTGGCACCTGATGTGAAGAACTGACTCATTGGAAAAGACCCTGATGCTGGGAAAGATTGAAGGTGGGAGGAGAAGGGAATGACAGAGGATCAGATGGTTGGATGGCATCACCACCTCGATGGACATGAGTTTGAGTACGCTCTGGGAGTTGGTGATGGACAGGGGAGCCTGGCGTGCGGCAGTCTATGGGGTTGAAAAGAGTTGGATGCTACTGAGAAACTGAACTGAAAAAAATCAATTTCATAGTCATGTGCAAAGACTCAAAATATGAAAATGGAGATAATCCTTCAACTCAAAAGTAAAAAAAAGTGTAAGGGAGGGAGGGAGGAAAGTTGGTTAGCTGAAGCCTCAATACTGCATATGAATGGTACGTCAGAAAAAACTACCTAAAAACTTGCTCTTCAGGGACTGTAGCAGTAATAAATTAAAGTCATCTACTGGATACAAAAAAAAATTCCAACGACTTCAGAACAAGGTCAGTGCAAAATAATTCCTGTGTTATGGTGACAGAGATTATTGTTAAATTTATCAGTCTGTTTCTTTTTAACATGACTGGAAACAAACTACCAATTGAAGTCAGAAATTTTTAAAGTCCAGTCAGCATTATAATGATAGATTTAATAAATCCATAAATTTTTTCTAAAAGAAGCAATCATGTAATTGCACATCAATTCAGCATACTGTTGACAGGGGCTTTCCAAACTGTTAGCTAGTTCCACTATTACATCCCCAAAGGAGAAGAACACAATGTAGAAGAGAAAGAAAAAAGGGGAAAGAGAAATTTGTGAGATCCACAAGCATCATTATAAAGAGAAAAGGGTGGGGAAAAATGCATACATACATATACACACACATATATATAAATTAATATATGTGAATGTGCACCCATATGAAACAAAGCAAAAAAGGAAAAATATGAACAGCCAAGAAAAGAGATAATTATCACCTACCACCACCCTTCAGAACTTTAGTGTCAGGGTTTAAGTTGAGAGATAAAATAAATACAAATAGGAAGGGCAGAGTTAGACTCTGCCACTATTTTACAAAGGAGAAAAAGATAATAAAGTACATTTCAAACATATCTCCAAAAGGATGACTCTTTGAAGACTTTCAATTGCACCATACCCACATTTTATTAATATATGTTTACCATACCCTTAGATAACTAAAATCAGGCTAACACTCTGCCCAAAACATAGTATATGCTGTGATTTATTCAATAGGATTAAATCAAAGAAAGAAAACGTGCAACTGTTTAGATTCATGAAATGAGAATTTTCATGAATAGTAGTTTTGTGAATCCCCTTATAATGACAACCATAGATACACAATCCACTCTTGCAAATATTTTACAATATCATTATATGTGTACGAATTAATTCGGCCTTTTGAACAGTTGCAGTCTTTTAGTTTCTTTCAAAGTCTCTTTTCTTAAGAAGTTGAGAGTGCAAGTATTTCCTTCTAGTCAAAAGATTTAAGAAATAGTAAAACCACAGCTAGTATTTATACTTAGTGCTTAGTGCAGTGTGATACTTTGCAAAGCAATTTCTATTTCAGTTCATGCTTACAACAAAACCAAAGTCAGTATGATTTTTTGTCTTATTTTCCATATGTGAAAGAACCTTTACATAACCACCTGGAGATTCCAGGACTGGTAAGTGGCAAACCAGAGACTGTTTCCAGAACACATAAGGTTTACCACTATGATGTATTGCCTGTCTGACCTCTTAATTTTATTGTTTACATGCTTCTAAAACAATGTTTGAGATAACTGTAATATAGAAAGAGTTACCACTAAAGCATTAAAACTAACAAGAACACAATAAATAAAAGAAAAATATGAGAAATTCAAAAGGAGTTAGCTATAGCAATTTAGCACAAACCAAAGCTCATAGATTTGTTCAAGTCAGTGCTGAAACGGACATATCTAATTCCTGTGTCAGATAAAATGAAGCCTAATTTTACGCAGAAAATTTTTTCTTCTGACTAGATGGCCAGAATTTATCACAAGAATCCTTAAGTGACTGCATATCATGAGAAATATTGTCCACATCAGTTGGGCTAAATATAGAGATGTTCCTCAGCAAGTTCTTTATGTCTCCCCTCTAGGAAAGCCAGGCTGCCTTGGTAGCTCAGCTAGTAAAGAATCCACCTGCAATGCAGGAGATCCAGGTTTGATTCTTGGGTCAGGAAGATCCCCTGGAGAAGGGATAGGCTACCCACTCCAGTATTCACGGGCTTCCGTGGGAGCTCAGATGGTAAAGAATCCACTTGCAATGCTGGAGACCTGGGTTCGATTCCTGGGTTGGGAAGATCCCCTGGAGAAGGGCATGGCAACCCACTCCAGTATTCCTGCCTGAGGAATCCCATGGACAGAGGAGCCTGGCGGGCTACAGTCCATGGACTCGTAAAGAGTCAGACATGACTGAGCAACTAAGAACAACCAGGAAAGCCAGTGGAAGAGCAGTACATTTTAATACTTTAAACTTATTATTGTAACTCTTATGATTTAATTAAAAACTGAACTAAGGATCTGAATAGATGGCGCTGCAAAAATAGATATGCAATTGGTAAATAAGCCCATCAAGCGATGCTCCAATGAGCCATCAGGGAAATACAAGGCAAAACCACAACCGGATACCACTTTACACCTGCTGGGATGCTGTGAACAGAAAAGACAGTGACAAGTGTTGGTGAAGACGTGGAGACACCGGAGTCTGCTGTGGTCTGATGGTCCACGTCCCTTCAAAATTCCTACGCTGAAGTCCTAATGCCCAATATGACAGCCTGAGGTGGCAAGATCTTTCGGGTGTGCTTAGGTTGTGAGGGTGGAGCCTTCATTAATAGGTTCTAATAGAAGAGACCCACAGGAATCCCCCACCCCTTCCACCAAGTGGTGACATGACAAAAAGGCATCTGTCAACCAGGAAGTCGGTCCTAACCAGCCATCAGGCCAAATCTGCTGGCACCATGGTTCGAGAACTGCTCAGCCTCCAGAACAGTGAGAAGTAACTTTCTGTTGTGTATAAGCTACCTGATCTGTGGTCTTTTGTCATAGCAGTCTGAATAAGATTGAGTCCTCACATACTATAAGATGGTGAATTGCTTTAGAAAATAGCTCCTCAAACGGTTATACATAAAGTTACCACATGAACTAGCAACTCCAATCTGTGGTACACCTCAGAGAAATGAATACATATGTCCACACAAAAACTTGTACTTGGATGTTCACAACAGCATTATTCATAACAGTCAAACAGTGGAAAGAACCTAAATGCCCATCAACTGATAGATGAAACATAGTGTATTCATATAACAATTATTCAGTAATAAATTGATGTCGTGATGCATGCTACAACAGGATTAAACTTGCAAACATTTGGTTAAACGAAAAGAAGCCAGCCACAAAGGACACATACTGTATGATTCCATTTACATGAAATACCTAGAATAGGCAAATCCATGAAGACGAGTGGTTGCCAAGGGCTGAGGAAGAGGACAGAGGGATGGAGGGAAAGGGGGTATTCTTTTTGGGTGATAAAAACTTCTAGAATTGATCAAAACTGAGTTTCACGAATACCATCACCAGGCGTTAATAACTATCATCTTCAAGCATAAGGGAGTCTTTCATAAGACTGAACTACAATGACTGCCCAGTTGCATCAGGGATAGCGTCAAGGTTGAATGAATTAATAATTATTACTAAACTTTTTTGAATTTCGGAGTCTTTGAGTATGTGTTGAAAGCTTTGAACAAGGTAAGTATGGTGTTACCCTGAGGAATGTAATTAATTTCATAGACATCAGAGAAGGATTCTCTGTGACTGCAATCAAACAAGACAAAAACAAGATCACTCTTTAATCCTGCCTGAATAGAAAATTTAACCAGGAAAGAAGGGCAAAGCTATGTTACCACAAAAATGACCGAACACCCTCCTCTCCAGGTTAGCAAGAGTGACTACTGCTTCTTCTCCAAGGACTCTCACCAGTTCCTCTGGCTTCTGGAGTAACAATGAAGATGCCTAATAGCCAAATTGCCTCTGCTTTCTAACAGCACCCATCCAAAAACAGACCCTTCAATTCCTTTAAACCTCTCTAAAAATCACCTTACCCAAATCCTATAATAAGCTCTACCTGACTCCCTCTTTTCTGAGACTCTCTGTTTAGTAGTAAGCCCAACTGGGCAAAGATGTGTTTCTGATGGTATTTGGTTGATTAGAATCAACAATATCTAAAATATTTATAATGTGTTAATAAACACATGTATATAATTTATGTACATAACTTCAAATTCTTACTGAAATATGCATATACATACACACATTACACATATCACTGATGAAAGAGGATGGATACACACCAAAATATTAAGTGTAGTTATTTCTGAATATTGTATGACTGTTTCCCTTTTTGTTTTCCTGTATTTTATGTTTTCCTTCAAATACTGCATATAATTTAAGAAGGTAGGAGGGGAAGAGAAAAGAAAAACTCTCCCAAAAGAATATGTTTTAAGAGAGGAATCTCATTCACAGTGGTTGTCAATGTATAAAGCTTTCAGTCTTTAGCCTATTACAATCACCTGTGATGCTCACTGAAAATAAGGATTCCTGAGCTTCATCCTTGGAGTGGGTGCCAGAATCTATAAGTCACACCCCAGGTGATTCTCATCCATAAGGTCTGAGGAATCTTGAAAAACTCACCTTTGGGGACAAACTAGAACTTGAAAGATGTACAGATTAACAGAAGATTAATAGAATTGATTAGAGAAGACTGTAGGCTAAAGAAGAATGGGGAGGCTGAAACCATGAAGCTTCAGTTGCCATGAAGAGGGAGAGGGAAACACCAGAGGCTCTCAATAAACCTGATTTGATACACCTGACAAAACTGTGGGCTCCTTTAGCAAACAGCTGGACACTGGGCAAGTTTGAAATATAAGATGGGCAGTATGAAATTTCACTCAAATTTCCCATCCACACTGTTGACATCAGCAATTCACTGGTTCTTCAATTTATATCCACACGCTTTCCTAACTTTTAGCATTTCCACCAGCAGTTTTCCCTCTTCTGACCCTATTAAATCTTTTCTACCCTCCCAGGAACTCATTCTCTTATCTGTGCCTATACTGCCAATCAGCTGAAAATCTACCGCCAGCCAACAAAGAAACATGGAAAACAAAATTAAGTTTAAAAGTCCCTTGAAAGTGAAAGTCACTCAGTCATGTCCAACTCTTTGTGATCCCATGCCTATACAGTCTATGGAATTCTCTAGGCCAGAATACTGGGGTGGGTAGCCTTTCCCTTCTCCAGAGGATCTTACCAACCCAGGGATCGAACCGAGGTCTCCCGCACTGCAGGCGGATTCTTTACCAGCTGAGTCACAAGGGAAGCCATATATACAACACAGGAGCATCTATACAACACAGGAGCGTGAGGCACCTTTCAATATCATAACCTTTTTCTTTTTTTTAAGGAAAAGGACTTTCCAATGAGCAATCTGACCTCACACTTGTGTCAAGAAATTTAAGTGGGAAAGTGTTCCCACCTTTAACTATTTAAAATAAAACATTTATAGTAAAAATGAATAATTTAAGCTTTTGTCTACAATATAGAGTAAAATAACTTTACAGCTAAAAGAGACTTCAAAGTACAAACTTTCATTTTACTGATGACTGCTTCTTCTCCAGTGAGGACTCTAGCCTGTTCCTCTGGCTTCTGGAGTAAAAATGAAGATGCCTAGTAGCCAAATTGCCTCTGCTTTCTAACAGCACCCAACCAAGAACAGACCTTCACTTTCTTTAAACTTCTCTAAAAGTCACCTTACCCAAATCCTATAATAAGCTCTACCTGACTCCCAGCTTGAGCTTGTTTCACAGCTTGTTAGCACTAAAACAAATTATTTTTTAGCTGAACATTTCCCTTAATATTTTATGTCCCTTAAAATAGGTAACAGTACAATTTTTTGAAAGTGACAGATTTCTCATTGGCAGTAAAATTTTCAATTAACAGAGAAATACTACTTGATACTAAATAAGTTTAATACACATGGAATGATGTTAACATGTCCTCATCCTAAGCTTACTGGAGTAGTTAATTTCAGGTATCAAACAGAAACTTCAAGTGCATAAGGTTAGCGATGAACTAAATGGAAACCTAAAATGCAGTTCCTATAAAATCAAGAATTTACTCTAGAGGTTTCCTATTCCACTGCAATACTATTATGCATAAAGAATAAATTTAGGGCTTGGAAATGGTCAGAAACATAAGCCACTTTCAGGTGATTTGGAGTAGTTTTAAGAAAACCCACATTCCATAAGCCAATGCTGTATCTGATGAACTCAGTTGCAGACTTAGAAGTACTCTCAAGCAAGAATGCCTTTTTGATAGGTTATTGTCAAAAGTTTCATTTTAATAAACAGAGACTTTAATTTTTCACAAAAATCCCCACAAGTATACTTTCTTCTTTTCATGTGTTTGAGTTAATACTTCAATTGTGGTAGTGTGGGCAGAACACACTTCAAAGCCAGATTAATCTCCATTCAACAACCTACATTTGATACATTCATACATTTCTTTAAGCTTTGCATCCTTGTACATAAAACAGAGGTAACACAAACTTTACTATAAGCAGGATTTAGGACAGACTGCATATATGCAGAAGGAAAGAAATACTGGTGGCAAAATTCCACAAGGAGTGAAGTGTCTTTTGATTAGGGTAAGGGACAACTGGAAAACAGATACAGAATATAAAATTGCTCTGTGTAACAAAGGAAGAAGAACTATAAGATTTCACAGGTGGCTGAGAGAGAAGGACAGAAGGGACCCTGAGACAGAAAAACACTGGAGAGAAAAGGGAAGGACGACACAGCAAGACAGAGCAAGGCTGTGACACCCAGTGGAAAGAACAGGCAGTAAGAAGTTCCCTGTGGCCAGCCAGTCTCTTAATAAAACAAGGATAACATGCATTCTATTTTAAGGTCTCCCTACTCCTGTAGCTAATGGATTGATGTATCTGCTGCAATTAGTGACCCCTCCGCCCAACAAAAAGGAACAAGTCTGTTAGAGGAAAAAAATCTTGTCTAAAGATGTCTTGGGCAGACAACAGTCTCCTACGGAATAGTGTTTTGAGGAAAACAAGAAATGTGGGCTATGTTCCAAATTTGAACTTACACAAGGTGATGAAAAGGGAACAGCTATAAGCGATAAGATACCAGCAAGCTGGAGAATTCAGCAGAAACAGAGAAGATCCAAGTGGTGTCTGGAAGGAGATGAAATCCTAGAGATAGAGGAGGCTAGAGGTAAGAGGCAGAGTTCATTTTATTTAAATATTATGGGACCAGTAGGCTGCGAAGGGGGAAAACCAGGTTAACTTCTGGCTACATGTAATGTCAGCTCCCTTTCCTTCTGAGGAATGAATAACGTTTGATACCTTAGATATTCCTGTTTTCATGCTTCTTATAACTATCACTGGAGAAGGAAATGGCAACCCACTCCAGCATTCTTCCCTGGAGAGTCCCATGGACAGAGAAACCTGGCAGGCTTGCAGTCTAGTCCATGGGGTTGCAAGAGTCGGACACAACTTAGCGACTAAAACACCTCCACCACAACTATCACAGAAAAAGAGGCAAACTTTTGAAAATGATACTAAACTAGCACGAAGTTTCATTTTATCCTGTACAGTGGACCAAGACTGGCTGATGTGCCGGGGGAGGAAAAGCAGACCTTTGTCAAAAACCACTTACAACTTCAGTATAACTAGGAGATCAAAGGTTCTCCAACACGTCAGATGGGGCAAAGCTGCGATTTTGAGGAAGGAAAACGAGCAGTTTAGGCAAGGAAGTCAGAGAGTTAGAAGGCTTAAAATCATCTCCGCAGGAAGACTGCTCCGGTCAGTTCCCTTCTGAAACATTCTGGAAACAAAGTGGCCTTTGCAAATAAATGACTAATTACTGTGCTCCTTTATGTTAACTAAAAACGTTAGACATTTATGTTCAGAAATTCGAGAAGCTTAACTAAAAGACTTGCATTTTTTTCAAATTGTAGAAAAAAAGAGAAATAAAGGACTATAGGCGTGCCCTCGGTAAACAGGTGCTGCAGGACTGTGTAGTCGCCCGCTTCTCTAGAGAAGGCTCCCGGTCCTGCGGGGAAGCGAGTCCGGCAATGCCTGCAAGGCACGGTCCCTCGCAGCGGTTAATAAGGGCACAGGTGCCCGCAATTGATCCATTTAAAACACCCAAATAGAAACGTAGTGTATCTCGGATTCAAATCAACCAAGGGAGTCTTTGTTAAATTGCAATTCCCTTACTACTATCTAGACGCAGAGAGAGTGAAGGGAGCCGCATGAAATTCACAAGGGAGCTTCCCACAGGCTCTCGCGTCGCCCGGGCTCCGTCAGCTTCGCACAGAGTCGATTCTGCAGAGACCGAGACTTCACCCACGAGCAACCCCGCAGGAAGGAGACCCGGTACGCAGTCTGACCGCCCTCGGCGGCGCCCCCACCTCTCCGGGGCTCGCTCGGATGGATGCTGCAGAGCTAAGCCCTACGTCCCCGCCCGACCCCTTTCCCCACGGGGAGCCAGCGTCCCTGCCTTCGGCCAGCAGCCGCGTCCCCCCGCTTATACCTTGACTCGGGATTCCTGCTCCGGCTCGTCCTGTCCCGGCGGGCGGGCTGGGCACTCCCGGGAGTCTGCGCTGCGAGGCGCGGACGCCCGGGCCGCTATTTGTAAACAAGCTCCACGTGCGCTCGCCCTGCCCCATTCGCATCCCGCTCAAGGCACCCGAGGCGGCGCAGCTTTCCCGCGAGCCCTCCGAGGGTGCGATTTTTACTCCCCGTAAGAGTGGGGGGGAAGCCTCGCCCACAGAGCCGGGACACTGGGAAAAGGGCTAAGACAAGGTGAGCTTGCACCGCTCCCTGCTGGCGGGCGAAGCGGTCTGCAGGTTGCAGCAGCCGGGCCCTTGGCGGAACCCGCGCGGCGCCCCGCGGCTCCAAGGCGCTTGGGCCCGCCTCCTCCCCGCCGCTCGCCCGAGACCCCGCCCCCGGCGGCGCGCGCCCGCCCGCGCAGGCCCCGCCCCCTCGCCGACACAACGCTCCTACGGGGGCGCGCGCGTGCCCCCTAATCCCCCGCCTTCCGGCTCCGGCGGCGACGCTCGCTGCCTGCCGCCGCCGCGCCGCCGGTGTCAGCCTCCCCTCGGGAGACTCCATTTGCTCTCAGGTTGGTCTGGTCGCCGCGCAGTCAGGCGGAGAGCCATGCCCCCGGCCCGCGGATTGGTGTCCCCCGGGCCAAGCGCCCGCTGCCTCGCCGGCTGGCTTCGGTGGTGACATCCTGGTTGCTGGCGTCCACGGAGGAATCCGGGCTCCCTCTCCGTGAGCAAAGACATCCCGCGTTTCTGCGGGGAAAGGCCCTCGCTAACACGGCTGCTCTCTGACCTCTTAATTTCAGGAGGTAGGCAATTCAGGTCCCGCTCCTTGACACTGTGGGTGTAATGCCCCAAAGCAGTGTTGTATTTAGCTATCACATTCATAGGAGGCGTTAATTTTCTCAACACAGTTGCAGGATAGGTGTGGGTAATGCCACAGACCCTGATTTTGAACGAAAAATGTTTTTGGTATTTTCCTTTAGGTTTGCGGAGGCTTGGAGTACCCATACAGCCCCCGACAGGAACTGCTTCTGTTGGCCCATCGAGGATCGTCTTTCACCAGGATTAGCGTAACATCTTCACTGAGCCTTCCACCCCATACTCTACCATGAGTCCTGATTTCTGCCAATGAAGTTTTTTTTTTTTTTAATTCTTTCTTTAATCATGTGACACCACTTCTGGTCAGCCTTTTCCCTTTTCAGTTGCCAAACACATTAGGTAGAAGTTTGTGTCGTGTTAAAGTACAGTTTCTTGCTTGTCCACTCTCACCCTTGTCTGCACTGCTCACTTATGTTCAGCTTGCCTTATCCTGCTTGCCTATGATTTTCATAATCACTGTCTTGCGTAACCTGTAGCAGTCCTTGCCCGGGGAGGCAGCATTCCATACAGTGCACTGCCTGACAAGGACAGCAGTCAGGGGGTGAGTTTTCCCATTATAATTTCTTATTAAGTTTGCAAGTCCTGTCTTAAAAACTTTGTTCCCTAGCACATTTCTCCAAATTCGTCCACCAGTGTCTTAGTTCCTTTAACATAGATCCTGGCCCATAGGATGGCAAAGTAATTAAGTACACAATAGGACTGTTTTAGAGACCATGCTAATACAGTATGGGTTGTCATCACCATTGAGATCACAGTTCATGACAAGATCTTAAACTTAGGAGAAGCAAGATAGAGATAGGATTAATTGGAGCTAGTCTTTGTTGTTTTAAGTTTGTAATTTTTAAAGGAGCAAAGTGAAGAGAGACACATAGGCTTGGCTTGGAAATTGGCCAACACACTGTCCATCTAGGTCCTAGTGGGGCAGGAAAGGGATCTTAAAACACCACTTTTTAAATCTCATTGTGTCCAAATCTAACTTGTTAAAGATCTTGTTTCAGTAATCCTCTAAAATATTAGATACAATGTTGGGGAAACGAAAGCGTGTGGTGTTGACAATTAAGGACAAGCTTGACATTATTAAGAAATTGGAGGAGGGCATCTCTTTCAAAAAGCTTTCTGTGGTATATGGAATTGGTGAATCCACAGTTCGTGATATTAAAAAGAACAAAGAAAGGATAATAAACTATGCCAACAGTTCAGATCCTACAAGTGGGGTATCCAAACGTAAATCTATGAAGTCGTCCACATATGAAGAACTTGACAGAGTTATGATAGAGTGGTTTAACCAACAGAAAACAGATGGAATTCCAGTGTCGGGAACGATTTGTGCAAAACAAGCCAAGTTCTTTTTTGATGCTCTGGGGATGGAAGGTGATTTTAATGCATCCTCTGGCTGGCTGACTCGATTCAAGCAGCGCCATGGTATTCCAAAGGCTGCTGGTAAAGGAACAAAATTAAAAGGAGACGAAACTGCTGCCAGTGAGTTTTGTGGTAACTTTCAGGAATTTGTTGAGAGAGAGAATCTACAACCAGAACAAATTTATGGTGCTGATCAAACTGGATTGTTCTGGAAATGCCTACCATCAAGGACATTAGCTCTTGAAACTGAGCAGAGTTCTTCTGGTTATAGATCAAGCAGAGAGAGAATCATTATTATGTGTTGTGCAAATGCCACTGGTTTACACAAACTTAATCTTTGTGTTGTGGGAAAAGCAAAAAAACCTCGTGCATTCAAAGGAGCTGACCTTTCAAACCTTCCTGTCACTTATTTCAGTCAAAAAAGTGCATGGATAGAACATTCTGTTTTCAGACAGTGGTTTGAAAAATACTTTGTGCCACAGGTACAGAAGCATTTGAAATCCAAGGGGCTTCTAGAAAAAGCAGTGCTCCTTTTGGACTTTCCTCCAGCACATCCAAATGAAGAATTGTTGAGTTCAGATGATGGCAGAATAATTGTGAAATATTTACCACCAAATGTCACAAGTCTCATTCAACCTATGAGCCAAGGAGTTCTAGCCACAGTAAAAAGATACTACCGAGCAGGACTTCTCCAGAAATACATGGATGAAGGAATTGACCCCAGAATGTTCTGGAAGAACTTGACAGTGTTAGATGCAATTTATGAAGTGTCAAGAGCTTGGAACATGGTAAAGTCAAGTACCATAACCAAAGCATGGAAAAAGCTTTTCCCTGGCACTGAAGAGAATTCAGGCATGAGCATTGATGAAGGAGCCATTTTAGCAGCTAACTTAGCAACAGTTTTACAGAACACAGAAGACTGTGAACATGTTGACCTTGAGAATATTGATCAGTGGTTTGACTCTCGGAGTAATGATTCAAGCTGTCAGGTCCTAACTGACAGTGAAGGTGTGGAGGACCAGGCCAGGCCTGCCGAGACCAAGCCTTCCAGTAAGACTAGAAAGACAGAACTGAATCCAGAGAAGTATATTAGCCATAAAGCTGCACTTGAATGGACCGAAAATTTACTGGATTATCTAGAACAACAAGATGACATGCTTCTGTCTGATAAACTGGTATTGCGAAGGCTTCGAACCATAATAAGAAGAAAACAGAAGATCCAGAATAACAAAAGTCATTAATAATGCTCTTAAGAGTTTCAGTGTATTTGCATCTTTGTGACTTTATCTGCAGTGGAACTTAATTTCTTATTTGAAGTGCTGTGGATTTCAAAGCCAAATGCGTTTTATAAATGACTTTAGAATTAGATGCCATTTTGGATTACATAAATTACTGCACTTGAATGTCGATTCTTGGGAAGTTGACATGTATCTTGTCTGTCTACTGTTCCTAATTTGTACTGTACTAATTTAGATCATAAGGTACCTGAGGCCAGGGCGCCTGTGTCTGTTTTGTGCCTGAATGTCATTGTCTAATAGAGGACCACGCACACTATAGGCAATCAATAAATCTTTCTTAAATTGAATTTTTATGACTTTCTCTGAACTTCAGTTTCCAAACTGAAATACGTTGGGGGGGGGTAAGTTTCCATTTCTATGATTTTTTTCTACCTGCTGAAAATTGTAGAACTCAGCAAAGATTATACTTGAAGTACATGTATTTCACTGTGAAAGCAGAGAACTTAAGGAAAATAGTTTAAAGCCTGAAATATGACATTCTATACTGACAGTACTTGGACAACCAGCAGTTCACATTAGCTGTCTCTGAGTGTAATGAGGGAAGAGGAAAATCAGGTTAAAACGTCCTCAGGGAAAGGACTTGCGCTTCACTTTTATTTCATGTGGCAGTAGGGAGAGTTCCTTCATAGTTGTGGAAAGAATGCCATCACTCTTCCAGAAAAATATATTTCATTTTCCAAATCATTGCTGTTAGAAAAGAGTGAGGGTTAAATTGTATTATCTGTCGTTTTGATCCTTTATTAGTAGAGATATGTCAGTAGTTTTAATAAGCTATTTGATATAACACTTTAAAGCTTCCCAGTACATCATTTGCTTTCATAGAGCAAATTTTTCTGTAAGAACTAATACTGGGAATATAAGCAAACATCGCATTTGTGGGACCATCGCATGAACAATGGATTGACATTAAATCAAACCTGAGAAACAGCCTACACTGCTGAGGGACCATGGGCAAGTTACTTAACACATCTGTAAAATAGGAATAATTCGATCCCTGAGTCGGGAAGATCCCCTGGAGAAGGAAACGGTAACCCACTCCAGTATTCTTGCCTGGAGAATCCCATGGACGGAGAAGCCTGGTAGGCTACAGTCCAGGGGGTCACAAAGAGTTGGACATGACTGAGCGACGGAACGGAACGGCAGGAGTTTTTGTGAGGAGTACATGAGTTAGTAAATGGCTTTTAAAGTCATAGAGACTTAGAAAAGGACCTGGCTCAGAATAAGTTCTCTGAGTGTTAGCTACTGTTACTGAGTTGCAGGAATAATGAGTTTCAGAAGTGTGCTCAGTGGATCCCTCATGTAGCTACATTTTAAAGGGAGGTGAGTTAAAAGAGATGCAAGTGACTAGATTCAGCTGAAACAATCATAATGTATTTCAGTGAAAACTGGATTAACCTTAATCCAATTTAGAAGTCATTTCTTGACCATCTACTGCTAGACACAATGGGGTATGCAGTCATATTTAAGACATCTTAGTTTGAATTATAAAAGGGAATGGAATTGTAGTTTCTTTGCTCCAGGCCTGGTAATAAAATAACATACTTAGTGGCTTTGTTCATAGAATCTGTTACTAATATTGGCCTCATTCACTGAAGTAATAAAATATCTCTAAATCAGATAAAATAGCAGTTAGCAGAAGACTTAAAATATCAAAATATCAAACTAACAGATCAGTAGAAAATCAGAGCAAAAGAAATGTCACGGGAGACTTTACAGTAATTAGGTTCAGCCATATATAGGGAGGTTTGTTGCGATTGATTTGAGATTTTAGAAGCTCTGAAGTCCTTCATGAGGACTGTTAGAGCTCAGAATTCTGCCTTTTGACAAAGCAGAAGTTTTAAGTTCGAGAGAGGCCTTTTCAGACAACCTCTAAGAATATATTTTCTTTAAGAGAATTCATACATTATTATTAGTACATATTTCATCTTCTAAAAAGTCCTGAGGAAACGAAACTTTATGCAGATAAGCCTTGGCTTCGTGGAGGCAAAGGGATTCTGAAACCTGGAAATGACATGTTTGAATACTGCTTTGCATTGTTCACACACACAGAGCTTTTTTGCTAACAAAAACTTCTCAAACTTCTTTCAGTCATGACATTGAAATGGTTTAATTCTGTTTTATCATAATAATGATATAAATGGTGCATTCTAATTCCATAATTGTAATTCAAAAAAGTTTTTTCTTTAGCAGGTATTGTTATATTCTCTAGGACAACACATTGTGTTATCTTGGTTAACCCCATGCTTCTAATATGTATCCTAGTTTAAGAAGCCCAGAAGTAATGTGTTCTCGTTTTACTTTGTGCACTGTCAAGAAAAATATCCACAAATTTATTTTTTTATTTTTAAATAAATTTGTAAATGGAAGTTGATAAATTTTCCATTTATAAAAGTGCTTATTTTTTTAGAGGATTTATAAGACTAACAGAACTCAGACCAAATGGAAAGTGTTTGGCAACTGTGAGTATACTTAAAAAAAAATTGTGTAGTGGGAATATTTACTATTTCATAATTCAATTTCAGAGAATAATATAGGAGTTGGCTGGAAACCTTTGAGTGCTCAGTAAATATAATAGAGTTGGCAAGGCCCAGATCAGTGCCACAGTCAATTCAAGCAGAATTATAGGATTATAGTGGCACTGTTGTTCTGGGATTCTTTTTTGTTTTCAACCTAGCTTCAGACAACTCTCATTCATCATGCATTTTCCGACTTAGGTAAGATCATGGACTAAGTGGCACAGCAGACATGAAGCAGGGCACAGCTATTTAGGTCACGATCTCAGAGACCCTCTGCCTCCAGTGCTGTGGCCAGAGCCACACAACACACTACACATCAAAGCTAGGACCTGCATTCCAAATTAGCCTGCCTTCAGGAGTACTAGGTCCACTTACTAATACCTTCACAACGTTGACCTTTCCTCATTTAAACATATGCTTTAGCTCCATCCTAAGCAAAATCATAGGTCTTATGTGCCAGTTGCAGTTTCTTTCTAGTTCAGATAAATATAAACTTCTTAAAAAATAACCATCTATAACCCAAAATGGGCACACTTTGTGAAGGGCTTCCCTGGTGGCTCAGTGGTAAAGAATCTTCCTACTACTGAAGGAGACACAGGTTCCATCCCTGATCCAGGAAGATCCCCTGGAGAAGGAAATGGCAACCTACTCCAGTATTCTTGCCTGGGAAATCCCATGGACAGAGGAGCCTGGCGGGCTACAGTCCATGGGGTCTCAAAGAATTAGATATGACTTAGCGACTGAGCAACAACACTGAAACTGGCCAAGCAGAATGAGGGTGATTGTTGTTATACAGTAGCTAAGTGGTGTCCGACTCTTTGTGACCCCATGACTGTGTAGCCCACCAGGGTCCTCTGTCCAAGTAGCAGCTTCTCGGTCTTCTCTGTAGATTACCTTGACAATTTTCCAGACCTCTCTTAACCCCAAGTTTCTTCATATATAAAAGGGTTGCAGGCTAAATGGGCACACTCCAAGCATTCACAAACACCACCATTAGGCACCTAGGGCTGCTCATTGACAACCCCTGGTCTCTAGGCGTGGTCTGGAGAATGAGTCATAGCCCTTCCCTCATGGTGGCTCTGTGCAGACCTCCAGGAGGCCTGAGCATCCTTGTTGAGTTCTAGGGCACTGCCTTATCACGGGGAATGTTCACTGGGGTGCCTGGGCTGTGAGAGGGCACTGCTGAATTCCTCAGACCCTTAAAAATACAGTGTGTGCCATCAGTCACCATAGGGTCTCATCCAGCAGTCAAACATGGGGGTGGCGGCGGGGGAGTCACTGCTTTAGCAGTGGTCTGGGATAACAGGGCTCACAGAGAAATGGGTTCTTCCAAGCAGCTGAAGGCATCCTTGTGAGATGATGAGCTTGTATGCTAAAGGCAGAAATGCAAACTGCTTGTGTAAACGGGGGAAACTGGAGGAGCAGACCGGCACCCGGTCAGGAAGCAGCACTATGAGCACAGTCCCCCACGTAACGATGAGTCCAGGGTCACCGGGCCTGGCTTGCTCTGCAGCATCCCTGGTTTATGTGATTGTCCGGTGTGTTACAATGCCCTTTTTTACTCTCAAATGTCCCAGCTTAGAAGAGAAATTAGATGGTTTCCCTGCCAGGACCGAGAAGGGGTTTTCATCTGCCCCAGGTCACACAGTCATGAGGCAGCCAAGAAGGAAGTAGAAGCTACTTCTCTCAGCTCCGACAGTGTGGCCTAGTGGCCACGGGTACGGGCTTCCTCCAGACTGCACCTCCGAGGCCTGGATTGCAATCCCAATCCCACTCCATGCTGGAGTCCAGCCCAGCATCTGCTTGCTTGATACAGGTGGGAGGACCCTTTCTGAGATTCTGTCTCCTGGAGGACAAGGAGTGTTCCCAGTTCATGTCCTGAATGTCTGCTATGTACCAGGCATGTGTGATCCTTAATACCAATTTGGGGATGTATAATACCCCTTTCAGAGGGAGTTCCCAAAGGAAGCTGGCAGAGACCCAACCAAACACTGCTATCTGAGACAAGGAAGGGATCACAGCACTTGCAGGAAGCGGAGGTCCTCTGTATACCCCCCACCCTCTCGGACATCCAGATTTCAGGAATCTATGAGGCTGTCCGCCAAGGTCTTCCTTAAAACCACCTTTAGCTGAGTGTGTGTCATTCCAGAGAATGCATCCACCAGCCTCATTCCCCAGGCAGCTGCATATCACTGTAAATCTATCTGGCTCAGAAAAATCCTTCAATGTAGCTCCATGCAACTGACAGGTACAGTCATCATGAGGGCATCTTAAATTTTCTTGTGATCAAAAGATCAGCTCTGGGGAAGAAGTAGCTCCAACCATGCCTCCCTCCTCTGGTTACCAGGGTGGCCAACATCCTTTCTACATGGAAATCACTGGGGGTGGGGTGCACTGGAGCCCATCCTTGTTCCTGACCCTACTCTTCCTTCTGGTCTAGGTTGCCCCAAACTTGTCTGGCTTGTGTACCCATGTCAAGAGAGTACTTGTTTAGTATATTTAGAAAGCCAGAAACAAAAGGTGCTATAAATGCATAATGAAATGTGTAAGGCATACTGTCTTCCACATTTTTTGGTTAACCTAAAGATGGATATGAACATACTTAGTATAGTCCTTTTATGGAATTTTAGGTGTAATTTATGAATATCCCTCGAACTTCAAACATAGACCTTTGGGTTTTTGTATGTCCATAGTGACTCTGTAATGAATGGCTAATATCACTATAGCTAATTAAATCACTGGGGGATATGATATATTAGACTTACTATACAGATATTAAAGAAATCAGTGAGAGTTTGGAACATTTTTTCTTAAATTAGAAGAGAAAAAATTGCCTGTAACACTCAGCCTCATTGATGTGTGAAGTAACTATCAAGAGTGCTTTTGTTCTCAAGAGAAACCTTAATAGCTGAACTTAAAACCAAATGATGTGTAGTTTCTTCTAAGACCAACAGATACCCAATTCTTTCTTACATTTCAGAATATGTTGATCATCTTGAACTTACTTACCAAAAAAACACAATTACCTTTGAACCTAAGAAAAGAAAGCCTAAGGAAAACAGCTCTTTTTTTCAATCCATTGAAGCAATTGATAATTTTTAAAGTCATATAACAGAATAAAATCTTAAAGATACTATTTTTTTCTAAATGAGAAATGCATATAAACTTGCTGTGTTAATTTATTTTGACAGAGTACTCAGATTTTTTAAATTACTTCTTTGGCTTTTAAAATGTAACTTAAAAGATGAATTCAATAGGAGTCTTGATAATCTATGTGATCTAATCCAAACTAACATATTGTAAGCTGTTTCAATGTAATAATCATAACACAAACTGACTCACAAAGTTTGTTGTTTTTTTTTAATTATTGTTATTGTTGGACAATTTGCAGGGAACAGTATTTCCATTTTTTTATTTTTGTTTTCCCAAAAATCAGATTTTGGGGGCCATTTGCTAACTTATTTTAGTGTTTAGGGGAGTTTGTGTCTCCCCTCATTGCATTAATAAGATATTTTACCTTACCATATGAAATACCTACTTTTCTATAAAATCTAGAGAATGAAGGGTTTTCTCCTGCACTACACAAATATTCAGTATGATAAACTGTACTCACCAATTAAATTGGCACAATGTGTAATAAAAATGTTTCCACCATGAGAAAAACTACTGTATTTCATTGATTCTAAAGATGAATATTTTAATACCTGCAAAACTGGGATACTTCTTACAATCAATTGTGTCTTACAGTTAGTTGACAGCATTTGTCTTTCTTATTCTTATGTAAAATAATTATATCTTTTAGGTTGTATGAAATATAAATTTTTTTGTAAATCTTGCCTTTTTTTTGAAAATAGAACTAGAGGTAATGGTGTACATAAAAATTGCACTTAATAGATATGTTTTTATAAAAGCATAATATATGAACATATAAAAGTTAGATATTTAAAAGGTAATCTAGCTTCAGAAATGTTTTTTCATAATGCTATTGATTGCTCTTGTATAGACTTGTGTTTTACTAAGTTAGGAGTAAAGATAGAGTAATCCTTTTGACTACTGCATGTTTTTTAAATGCATACTACTTTATTTCATTTATTTCATTTAAGTAAATTGTAGAGCTATCAAAGTGTAGCCAAATAGTGATTTTTACTGGTCAAACTTCTAATGATTTATATGTGAATTAATCATTAAGATTAAATTATATAAAATTTATTATATATTTTTAAAATAAATTATATAAAAATAAATCATTAAAAAATCAATTTATATGTGAATTAATTATGTTAAATTTATACATTATTTAAGAATAACACATTTTGTTTGTTCACATGTTCTATCCATGTAACTTAACATAATAGGTTTTTGTTTGTCTTTCTGTAACTAATTCATATTTCCTTAGTTTTAACCTAATATTGTTTTCTATTCCTGGATCTCATCATATTACGTTTAGTTTTCATATCTCTCTAGGCTCCTCTTGGCTGTAACAGTTTCTCAGAATGTACTTGTTCTGATGACGTTGACAGTTGTGAGTAGTGATCAGGTATGTTGTACACTGTCCCTATACCCTGTACCTATATCACAATTTGTTGTTCTTTGTGCGTTCCTTGCCTATTCTAACACAAAGCAGATTGTGAAAGTGTCTGATTAAAGATACATTATAGAGAAATAAAATATGAGAGAAAGATAAATTTTGATAAGGACTGGGAAGGCTTCTTGCCATTGAAGCAGTTAGTTGAATCTTCAGTGGGATCGGGGGAATAAATTTGAGGAATGCAGATTAACTTCTAGTAACAAATGAAGATGATTCCAACATGACATTTATTAAAGGTGTGATTACAGTATTGGTATCAAGTTTGGTAGGGACCTGGAGGGTATTTTCCCCTCTGACACCAAAATATACAGTGTTTTCTCCAACACAGTTTCTCCAACTGACACTCACTAGATGTCCTGCAGTTCTGACCCTAACTAATGGAGCCAGACCCCACAGGTTTAAGGGCTCAGCTCCACAAGACTGCCCTCACTTATGATGTTAGTGGCAAGTATCAGAACCCCAGGTTACTCTCACTTCTGTATGACTGGGGGTTCCCACAACCCCCCAAATACTATTACACTTAATTATAAAGAATACAAATGAACAGTCAGATGTAGTGACATGTAGGGTAAGGTCCAGAAGGGTCCTAAGACTAGGAGCCTCTGTCCCTGTGGAGGTGGGTGGGCCACCCTCCTGGTACATGGATGTGTTTCCCAGGTTGAAAGCTTCCTGATCCATGTTGCTTAGGGGCTTTTAATGGAGGTTTAACCGTATAAGCAGACATGGCTGGTTAAATCAATGGCCACTGATGATTAACTTAATCTCCAGTGCCTTCCTTTACCCCAAGGTTGGGAGATGGGTCTGAAAGTCCCAAGCTTCTAATAAAAGCAACCCTCACCCTGAAGCTATCTAGGGGCCCCAGCAGAGTCATCTCTTTAGAATAATTATCACCCCTGTTACTCAGGAAATTTAAAAGAATAGAGGAAAAATAGAGAATGAAAAGACACAAAAGTAGAGAAGCACATGTAAATGTTTGAAGGAGCAGACTAAAAATAGGGGACTGAAATGCAGGCAGAGATGAGCAGGTCCCCATCTTTTGAGGGAGAAGCTTGGAGAAGGAGCAGGTACCCCCCCAGAGCCATTGCCATCATCTTATTTGCAAGTGCTCTTAAATGATGTATGTACACAGCAGAGCTGTGGTAAAAAGCAAGATATTCAAGAACACTACAAGTGTTGTTGGGCTATTTCTTAGCTTTCTACTTCTAGACTTTTCTATTCCAGTTAAGCCAGTTTCTTCTTTTGAGCCCTACCTGACACGCTGAATCTAGATTTGGTTCTAGAATGCTTCCTCAGGTAGCTGATTTTAACTCTCTCGGTCCTTTTTGCTGCTATTTCTATAAATGTAACCTTACCCTCTTTTGTGACTGACAGTTATATCTTCTTTCCTCTTACTACTCATCACTGGATAATTTGTTTCACTAGTGCTTTTTTGGTAACACCTCCAATGAAACCTAACAACTTTCAGCTCCAGGACAGCAAGGACTTTGAAAGTCTTGACAATTTTCGTATATCCAGAATACAAAATAGTCCTGGCACGAAAGTGTTCAATAAAGATTGGCTGAAAGAATGAATCAATACCATTCAGAGCACTATATTTATGATTAAGATAAAAGTTCTGTTCTCGAGCATTTCACAATAAAGGCATAGGGCAGCATCAGCCACTCAAATAACTACAGTAAAGAATTATTTAATAAAAGCCAGAGAGAGAGGAGAAAAGGTCCCATAAAGCTGGGACCACAAAAGACTTACATCTTCAGTGAAAAGAAATTAGAAATACACTTGTGGCACAGGGGGCTTCCATTGTGGCTCAACTGGTAAAGAATCCACCTGTAATTCAGGAGACAGATTCAATCCTGGGTTGGGAAAATCCCCTGGAGAAGGGACAGGCTACCCAGTATTCTAGCCTAGAGAATTTCACGGACTGTATAGTCCATGGGGTTGCAAAGAGTCAGACATGACTGAGCAACTTTCACTTTCACTTTCCACTTTGTGGCACAGGAGGAGCAACAAGAAAACTCTTCTGTATTGACCCTGTTACTGGGTGAGAGGAACAGAAATATCTTTTCTGAGAATCTGTAAACTTGAGCCTGACTTTGTATAGGTTTCCAATATGAATTTACTCTGTCTATCCACAGACCATCCAGCTGACAATTTAGGTAGTGTGGGTTGCAGAATGTTGGTAGGAATGAACATAAATCCCCTCTGAAGGGATACAACTTTAACACCATCCTCAGAAAATTTCCATGGATAAAGTTCCAAAGAACAAGATCTCACAAGGCACTTTAAGTAAAAGCCAGCAGAAACAACCAAGGGCAGCAGCAGGCTCACTGGGACTCTACTTACGGGAATCGCTATAGAATGCAAATATAGGAAACTTTAGCTTATACAAAGAGAGGCTTTAAACTATGAGCAACAGATAGGAGACTTAAACATCAAGCAGATTTGGAAAGGAACTAAAGAGAACTTTGAAAACTAAAATATAGTTATCAATATAATATTTACAGGTAAGTCACGATGACCCTTAGCAGAGCAGGATCATTGAGGGATGGAGGCAGAATCCAGTAACAATCAGTTGAATAGGTGATGATAGTAAATGTGTTATGTGGGGCTTCCAGGTGGCTCAGTGGTAAAGAATCCACTTGCCAACCAATGCAGGAGAAGAGAGTTCAATCCCTGGGTCAGGAAGATACACTAGTGAAGAAAATGGCAACCCACTGCAGTATTCCTGCCTGGAGAATCCCATGGACAGAGGAGCCTGGTGGGCTACCGTCCATGGGGTGGCAAACAGTTGGAAATGACTGAGCAAACATACACACGTGATTTTCTGTGTGTGTGATATTTTACAATCTTAAAATATTAAATAGATGATAATGAGAGAAGAAAAATTAGAATGGTGAGTACAAACTAATTCTAGTATCTTTCAGTGGTGGCAGAACACTGGTGGTGATGAGGAGGGGAATCTCTTCCTCCATCAATATATCTCATTACTCCCAGATACCAAGTCTATTTCCTTCACTTTAACTAAAGGAAAATGGGAGTTGGTCAAAGGGAGGAAGAGCGAAAAGATGAGTGAAAGGGGAAAAAGAATAGGAATGAAAACAAAGGGAAATTGAGGGGTATATGCAGGAAGGGGAGACCCATGTGACCACACTGAGTGAGCCCCTTGGCCCTGTGCTGGACTTTGTGACAATGTCTCCAATGTCTCCAAAGTTGTGGAAGACAAATGAGGAACATGTGAAGTGCATTCTAAAGCAATTGCCTTGAAAATTAACATTAAGACAATTTTTTCCACTCTAAATCATAAATTTCACTTAAAAATGTTAATGCTAATCTAAATTTCCTTTTCAGCCTACTATGCTGGATTTGAACCTAACTGAAAGCGACAAGCTCCACTCTGCAAACCTTGAAACATCCCTACCTCTTTAAAATAAAAAGCGTAAAGTAGGACATTCAGTTGTCAACATAAATTACTTTTCCTTTTTTTGTTTGTTTTAAAACACCACAGCTTGTGCCTCTCAGAGGCGGGCCTAGGGTGAGGGGAAAGAGAGGAAGCCCACTGTTAGAGTTCATAGATCTATAGAAACAATTCATCTTCTTGATTTTGTAGGGCAAAAGATTAAACATTTATTCTCTCGAACTACTTTGAATGTAGTTTAAAGTCAGGTAATATTGAAACAGGGCTTCCCAGTTGGCTCAGTGGTAAAGAATCTGCAGAAGACACAAGTTTGATCCCTGGGTAGGGAAGATCTCCTGGAGGAGGGCATGGCAACCCACTCCAGTATTCTTGCTTGGAAAATCCCATGGACAGAGCAGCTTGGCAGGCTACAGTCCATGGTGTTGCAAAGAGTTGGACATGACTTGACAATAAACAACAATATTGAAAAAGCACAACAATTTTTAGACAAATCAAACAGATACGTCCATTTCAGTTCTTTACAAAACAGCAAGTCAAAGCATTTTTCAAATAAAAAGATAACAATATAACTATAATTAGAAGCAATATTTCTCAGTTTGGATGATCATTCTCCCACTTTATTTTACAAAGGACTTTAGAATGACCATCACATTTTCTCCATATTGTGCTTCTGCCTGAAAAGTAGCCTGACTTGCATTGTTATATTCATTATGACTCTTCATAATGCAAGTGTCATAATTCAACCCATACTGGTTTAAAAGGAGGAATGCAATAGGTTATTAGGTACTAGATTTGAAAGTCCAGGGGGGAGCTTGGCTTTAGATGTGGCTTGATTAAGGACTCTACCCATGTTCATAGTGTCCGTCTTTGTGATCAGCATCCTGTAAGTCAGCTTCATCCCCATTTCTGTGATAGCTTCTCTTATCACAGAAACCTGTTGTTGAGCTCCAAGACCCATGCTCTCATAGCATCAAATCCATCTCCAGCAAATGTCTCTGCATCCCTAATCGTCTCTGATAGCTTATGTGTGTGCCTAAGCCTGAACTGTGGCCAGCAGAAGGGTCCCACTGCCTGGCTTAACCCAATCAGTACCCACATCTCTCAAGCTTAGGCAGGGACTGTCCCTTCTAAACAGCACTGCTAAGTGTGGAAGAGAGGTGATTTTCAAATAAAACTGGGATGAAAATTAACTTGATATTTTAGGAGGAGGAATGGATGCTAAAGTTTGCTCTGAAAAAAATACTGAAAAAGTAAAATATGATATTTTCTCTCATTTTGAGATTTTTCACATTCACACCCTTCCCCTCCATGTTCAGTTACTACTTTACTCTTGCATAGCAAGACTCTTGCTTTCTAAAGCAAGCCTCATTGTTCATATATATTTGGTGTCAACCTACAATGGCAAATATATTATCAGTCAATAAAAAATAAACACCAAGGATTGGGTTCTCACTTTGACATATCAGTTTGTATTGACCCTGAAATTTTCTTAAATGTAAAGTCTATATAGAATAATGCTGACTTAAGTAAAATGTTACTTAATATAAAGTGTTAGAGAACAAAAGAGCTTTAATTATTTATCAGTTATAAATTTGGATGATCTTTTCATGCTCATTCCTATACCCCAAAATAGAAAATAGAAATGTGAAATCTAATGTCACCAACAAGAATTCTATTTTTATATAAACCAGTTTAAATGATAAATATAAGTATCCAAGCATATTTTACTTGTATATTTTGATCCAAGTAAATATACTTTGTAAATATACAAAGTATATTTACTTTGATAAAGTACTTGTATATTTTCTTTTTTTTTTTTTGCCATTTTCCTATAATTTGTTTATTCAGCACATAAATCAAGTACTTCCTAAATTCCAGGTACTCTTTTAGGAGTTGGGAATACAAGATTAAATGCTTTATTTTATCATTCACAGTGGAATCCCAGTCATATACCCACAATAAAAGTAATTTTGTTTTGATGGATTATAAGGAAAGAGGAATCATATATATGAAAATGAACATAAAATTGTTATCATTTCCAGTATAGCAAGGGTAATATTCTGGCTTCCAGGAGAAGGAACTAATTTTATTTAGACACATAAAATCTCAATCTGAAAGGAAATTTTTTCTGTTTGGGTCTAGAATGGTGTTCAAAGTTTTCTCCATCACCATTCTCTATTCCTAGTGGAGCTGCTCAAACCACTAGTTGATAAAAGAGGATATGGAGCATCTAAACAGGGTTTTCCTAAAATGTGGGACAGGTTTGTTTAAAGAAAAAAAATTCTAACTTTGCCATTACTTATTGTTTAAGCTTAACTGTTAAAAATTAAAATTCACATATGTGAGACCATCTTATATTAATAAAAATGAGAAGGCAAATATATAGCTCTTTTGACTAATATATTTTTTCTCTTAGATATTTGAGGTTATAAAACCAGGGCCTAGGAAAATGAGATTTTCATGAAATTCCTACAAAAAGATGTCTAGAAGCCTTGTTGTTCCATATGCAGCAAAACAACATCTGATTTGCAAGTGGCAACTTTGGGTTTTCTTCTGGTTGGCCAAAATCCTAAACTTGGTTTTCACAATGTTCTGTTCCCTTGTTATCCCTGTGTTGTAGAGAAGCAGAATAAGTGAAGTGGTGAAGGAAACGACTCTGGGTCCTGCCTGCCTGGGTGGGAACTCGTGCGCTGCTGTATGCTGGCTGTGTGATTTTACTCTCCATTTCTGCTTCCTCATTTTATAGATGAGGAAGCTGATCTCGTCTGGGGACTAGATCTACCTTAGGATGCTGTGAGGATTAGCTGAATAAATATGTGTAAAGTGCTTAGAACAATGCCTAGCACATAGAAGGTGGTATGTATTTGGTTAAACAAACACACTCACATATACAGTAATTTCTCACATTTTGTGTAATCAAACTGGGATTATGACTTTCCAATACCCTTATTTAACTATAAAGCACCATTTTCTTACTTAGCTTATTCACTGAGAACTGTTAAAAGATAAGACTGGATATCTAACATACAAATGAATTTTCCAACTCTTCCACTTAAGATCTCTTATCAGAACCATTAAATGTACTTATATTTAATGGTCATTGTTGTTCAGTCGCTAAGTCGTGTCCCACTTTTTGCAATCTTATGGACTGCAGCGCACCAGGCTCCTCTGTCCTCCACTGTCCCAGAGTTTGGTCAAATTCATGTCTGTATTATATTTAATAGGTGATAAATAATGTCATCTTTGTGTGCATTTCCCAAGAACTCCACAATAGGTATAAAAATCCACAAGTAAAAACCAAAGAGGTGTAAAAAGGTCTCACTTCTAATTACAGCCCCTAGTGGTGTTCATTGTTCATTTCTGAACACATGTTGGCAATGGAAGTATAGAGATCAGAAGCTCTTCCACGAGGCTTCAAGAAGAGCCACTGCACACTTAGGGACTTACAGAGTGAAAGTAAAAGAATTTCATGAGACATCTGGGAGTCTTATTATTCATCATTTCCTCCTAATACATGAGCTTTTGATATATGCAGTATTTCTTAACCAGGGCAGGACTGTTTTAGGAGAAGCACTAAAGAATGTGCAGATACTATAACGGAGTTGGAAATAATGGAGTAGGAAATGGCAACCCACTCCAGGATTCTTGCCTGGAGAATCCCATGGACAGAGGACAGAGGAGCCTGGCAGGCTACTGTCCATAGGGTCTCAAAGAGTCAGATATGACTGAAGATACTTAGCACAGCACAGGTACTATAAACTTGACATAGTGTTATCTATCGATTACATCTCTGTAAAGCTGGGGGTGGAATGTGGAGGTGCTACTAGCATTTAATGGATTTGGCATTGGAATGCTAGATATATTGCAAAGAGTGAGAGAGTCCTGCAGATTACAAATTGAAATGCTCAAAAGGCCAGGAGTACCTGATCTTCCTACATTCATGCTCACAAAGAATGCTGTAAGAGAAACAACTCTGGCCTATAAATAGGAGACATACATCATTGACCTGCGTTAACCCACAACTAGGTACATGACCTTGTGGAAGTCCTGGAATCACTCTGAATTTCATCCTTTTGTAAGTATAATAATGGAAGTCACCACTATTTCTTTAAAAGTCTAAAGATGATTACTTTGTCTTCTTGTTTAGCAATAACTTTACATTTTAATAATATCCTCTCCCAGTAACAGAATGACATGATGTCAACTCATTTGAAGCCACACTGTATGCAAATATTGCCCTTTAAATATTCCAAGAAGTCTTTAACAAAAATATTTAGTTTTCACTGGAGTAAAAAAGTTTAACAAATTTGAATTCAATATTTAATGTGAAAATATAACTATTCTCTAATTTGATAAATCTTTTCTTGTATTTCAATCTGTTCCTATGCAAGACCAAAACAGAAAACTGCTTCCAAAAACAGTTTTAATTAATATTATATTTCTCCTTTTCATAAATAAATATTAAATAATGCACATGATAAGAAAAGGCCTATTTAATAAGCAAAGTTAGTGATCTCCTTTATAGAGAAAATTTATCACCAAATTCTGAACATATTTAGAGTTGATCAGTTTTAATTTTGTATCTTCAACATAATAATAACTATAACTCACCCAAAGTTATTATGTTAATCTGAAACGTATAATAACAGGTTACCTGATGTATAGCATATCCTTTAAATACATTTACATTGTGACCACTCAAAGTTCTTATTATATAGCTACATATTTTTATTGTGTAACTAGGTTAATTCTATATAAACTGAACATTCGTTAAAAATTGATGTTAGGTAATAAGAAAGAAATCTAATACAATATACTCTGCTTTTGCTTTGCTAAAGCCAAAGGATGAAAGGACACCAAAAAAGATGTCCTTTTCATCATAGGGGACTGGCAGGCAAAAGTAGGAAGTCAAAAGATACTTGGAATTAACAGGCAAGTTTGGCCTTAGAATACACAATGAAGCAGGGCAAAACTAACAAGGTTTTGCCAAGAGAATGCACTGGTCATAGCAAACACCCTCTTCCAACAACACAAGAGATGACTCTACACATGGACATTACTGGATGGTTAATACCAAAATCAGATTGGAAGAAAGTAGGGAAAACCACTGGACCATTCAGATATGACCTAAATCATATCCCTTATGATTATACAGTGGAAGCGACAAATAGATTGAAGGGATGAGATCTGATCGAGTGCCTGAAGAACTATGGACAGAGGTTCATAACATTGTACAGGAAGCAGTGATCAAGACCATCCTCAAGAAGAAGAAATGCAAAAAGGCTGTCTGAGGAAACAGCTGAGGAAAGAGAAGTGAAAAGCAAAGGAGAAAAGGAAAGATACACCCATCTGAATGCAGAGTTCCAAAGAATAGCAAGGAGAGATAAGAAAGCCTTCCTAAGTGAACAGTTCAAAGAAATGGAGGAAAACAACAGAATGGGAAAGACTAAAGATCTCTTTAAGAAAATTAGAGATACCAAGGGAAGATTTCATGCAAATATGGACACAATAAAGGACAAAATGGTATGGACCTAACAGAAGCAGAAGATATTAAGGAGAGGTGGCAAGAATACACAGAAGAACCATACAAAAAAATCTTAATCACGAAGATAACCGTGATGGTGTGATCACTCACCTAGAGCCATACTTCTTGGAGTGCAAAGTCAAGTGGGCCTTAGGAAGCATCACTGCGAACAAAGCTAGTGGATGTGCTGGAATTTCAGCTGAGCTATTTCAAATCCTAAAAGATGATGCTCTGAAAGTGCTGCACTCAGTATGCCAGCAAATATGAAATACTCAGCAGTGGCCACAGGACTGGAAAAGGTCAGTTTTCATTCCAGTCTCAAAGAAGGGCAATTGCAAACAACGTTCAAATTACTGCACAATTACACCTATCTCACACACTAGCAAAGTAATGCTCAAAATTCTCCAAGCCAGGCTTCAACAGTATATGATCCAAGAACTTCCAGATGTTCAATCTGGATTTAGAAAATGCAGAGGAACCAGAGATCAAATTGCCAACATCTGTTGGATCATAGAAAAAGCAAGAGAATTCCAGAAAAACATTTATTTCTTCTTCATTGACTATGCTAAAACTTTTGACAGTGTGGATTGCAACAAACTGGAAAATTCTTCCAGAAGTGGGAATACTAGATCACCTTATCTGCCGCCTGAGAAACCTGTATGCAGGTCAAGAAGGAACAGTTAGAACCACACATGTAACAACAGACTGGTTCCAAATTGGGAAAGGAGTACATCAAGGCTGTATATTGTCACCTGCTTATTTAACTTACATGAAAAGTATATCATGCAAAATGCTTGACTGGATGAAGCCCAAGCTAGAATCAAGATTGCCAGGAGAAATATCAGTAACCTCAGATAGGCAGATGACACCACCCTTATGACAGAAAGCAAAGAGGAACTAAAGAACCTCTTGATGAAGGTGAAATAGGAGAGTGAAAAAGCTGGCTTAAAACTCAACATTCAAAAAACTAAGATCATGGCATCCAGTCCCACAACTTCATGGCAAACAGACAGGGAAACAATGGAAACAATGACAGACTTTTTTTTCTTGGGCTCCAAATCAGCCCAGATGGTGAATGCAGCCACAAAATTAAAAGATGTTTGCTCCTTGGAATAAAATCTATGACCAACCTGTGCAGCATATTAAAAAGCGGCAGAGACATTTCTATGCCGACAAAGATTCATCTAGTCAAAGCTATAGTTTTTCCAGTAATCATGTATGGATGTGAGAGTTGGACTATAAAGAAAGCTGAACACCGAAGAATTGATGCTTTTGAACTGTGGTGTTGAAGAAATCCTGCAAGTCTTGGACTGCAAGAAGATCAGACGAGTCAACCTGAAAGGAAATCAGTCCTGAATATTCATCGGAAGGACTGATGCTGAAATTGAAACTCCAATACTTTGGCCACTTGATGCAAAGAGCTGACTCATTAGAAAAGACCCTGATGCTGGGAAAGATTGAAGGCAGAAGGAGAAGGGGATGACAGAGGACGAGATGGTTGGATGGCATCCGTGACTCAATGGCCAGGAGTCTGAGCAAGCTCCAGGAGATGGCGAAGGACAGGGAAGCCTGGCGTGCTGCAGTCCATGGGGTCGCAAAGAGTGAGTCATGACTGAGCAACTGAACAACAACAAAGGATAGAAAGGTTTCCACATAATATTTTTCCTCTTAAAGGAGATCGATTGTCAATATTATGCAAGCTTCTGTGTGACAATGGGCTTGGAAAACTCTTCTGAGACCAGTTCCTTGAGAAAACATTTTACCCACTTTTAGTTGAGAGGTGCCTTAAGTGCTCTGCACACAGACACTCAGTTCATTCCAGCAGAGTTGCTAATCTGTCCTAGTTTTGCAGTTTCATTTTGTGACCCAGAATAAACCCTATAAAAGCCATTGCTGTGCCATGCAGTGCTTGGTCGCTCAGCTGTGTCTGACTCTTTGAGACCACATGGACTGTAGCTCACAAGGCTCCTCTGTCCATGGGATTCTCAAGGCAAGAATACTGTAGTGGGTTGCCATGCCCTCCTCCGGGGATCTTCCCAATCTAGGGATCAAACGTAGGTCTCCCACATTGCAAAAAAAGCCATTCCTGAAGAACAATTGGCCAATTCTGATCCAAAATAAAAATTTTTTTAAATTCTCTAAATTTTTGAGTTCCTGATTGGACCTACTACAACAACGAAGTGTTGTGGCAAATTAATCAAAATAACTAAAGTCATTTCTTCATCATCCAGTGATCATTTTACTCCATGGTACTATTAAGCATGCACTTTCCATAAGAGAGAAAAAAGAGTTCATGAAAGGATTTTTCATTTGTTTTTTGCTTACTTTGTAGGAAAATAAATTACATTTTATTGGAATAAAGTGTCTCTTCTTCACAAATCTCTTAAAACACTAACTTCTAATAATTGTTTATGTCTTGATCAGTAGTTATTTCTAATAATTGATACTATCAGTCATTTCTTTCACTGGAAAGACTAATTTTTTTTTTTATTCTTCTCTCAAGAAATATAAAAAACATACCATGCTTCCACTTCAGGGGAACTCAGATCCCACATGCTTTGTAGCAAGGCCAAAAAAAAAAGAAAAACATAGTCTAGTAGTCATAGTTACCAGTTTTTAAAGTACCTTTTATATGGCAGATATGAACATGTGGCTATTCATTTATATCATGAACTTAATTTACTTTGAAAAGTTAAAAATTATAAAAATTTTAAATGGTTGATTTTTCCCATTATAAAATGATCATTGCTTATTATAAAACTTTGGATAATAATGAAGGTAAAATTAAGAAAAGTATGTAAAGAAAACCATAGTTAACATTTTGGTATATATACATTTAATACTTAAAAAACTTTGTTCATGAAATGAATTAATATATACTGATGAAAATCGCCGAAGAATTGATGTTTTTGAATTGTGGTGCTGGAGAAGACTCTTGAGAGTCCCTTGGACTGCAAGGAGATCCAACCAGTCCATTCTAAAGGAGATCAATCCTGGGTGTTCATTGGAAGGACTGATGCTGAAGCTGAAACTGCAATACTTTGGCCACCTCATGCGACGAGTTGACTCACTGGAAAAGACTCTGATGCCGGGAAAAGTTGGGGGCGGGAGGAGAAGGGGACGACAGAGAATGAGATGGCTGAATGGCATCACCTACTCTATGGACATGAGTTTGAGTGAACTCTGGGAGTTGGTGATGGACAGGGAGGCCTGGTGTGCTGTGATTCATGGGGTCACAGAGAGTCAGATACAACTGAGCGACTGAACTGAACTGAACTGATGAAAAGGAAAAATGTGCATAGTTTTAAAGTCAAAGATACTATAAGATTAGTAACAGCAAATCCCTTTCCTATGCCTAGGTCTCTCTCCCCAGACCTAACAATTATTTTCAATACTTATGGGGTTTCAAATATTGTCTCCACATTCAAAGATATCCACAACCTAATTCCTGGAACTTGTGAACATGTGACCTTACATGGTAAAAGGGACTTGTAGATCCTAAGGTTAGGTTCCTCAGATGGGAAGATTGTCCTGGGTTACCTGAATGGGTCTAGTGATATAATCACAAGTTCAGTTCAGTTCAGTCGCTCAGTCATGTCTGACTCTTTGCGACCCCATGATCACAGCACGCCAGGCCTCCCTGTCCATCACCAACTCCCGGAGTTCACTCAAACTCATCTCCATCGAGTCGCTGATGCCATCCAACCGTCTCATTCTCCATCATCCCCTTCTCCTCCCACCCCCAATCCCTCCCAGCATCAGAGTCTTTTCCAGTGAGTCAACTCATCGCATGAGGTGGCCAAAGTATTGGAGTTTCAGCTTTAACATCAGTCCTTCCAATGAACACCCAGGATTGATCTCCTTTAGAATGGACTGGTTGGATCTCCTTGCAGTTCAAGGGACTCTCAAGAGTCTTCTCCAATACCACAGTTCAAAAGCATCAATTCTTCGGTGATCAGCTTTCTTCACAGTCCAACTCTCACATCCATACATGACCACTGGAAAAACCATAGCCTTGACTAGACGGACCTTGGTTATAAAAGGTAGGTAGGGGGATCAGGGTCAGTAGTAGGAAATGCAATGACAGAAGCAAGAGGTTGGAGTGATGCAAGGAGTCATGAGCCAAAAATTGTAGTGTTTATTACATGGTGAAAAAGGCAAGGAAATGGATTCTCTCCACAGAGCCTCCGGAAGATCCAGCCCTTCTGACATTTTTACTTCAGCCCAGTCAGACTGATTTTGGACTTCTGACCTCCAGAACTATGAGCTCATATATTTGTGTTGTTTTAAACCACTTTGCCTTTGACTGTGTGTATCACAATAAACTGGAAAATTCTGAAGGAGATGGGAATACAGACCACCTGACCTGCTTCCTGAGAAACCTATATGCAGGTCAGGAAGCAACAGTCAGAACTGGACATGGAACAACAGACTGGTTCCAAATAGGAAAAGGAGTACGTCAAGGCTGTATATTGTCACCCTGCTTATTTAACTTATATGCAGAGTACATCATGAGGAACGCTGGGCTGGAAGAAGCACAAGCTGGAATCAAGATTGCCGGGAGAAATATCAATAACCTCAGATATGCAGATGACACCACCCTTATGGCAGAAAGTGAAGAATTAAAAAGCCTCTTGATGAAAATGAAAGAGGAGAGTGAAAAAGTTGGCTTAAAGCTCAACATTCAGAAAACTAAGATCATGGCATCCGTTGCCATCACTTCATGGCACATAGATGGGGAAACAGTGGAAACAGTGGCTGACTTTATTTTTCTGGGCTCCAAAATCACTGAAGATGGTGAGTGCAGCCGTGAAATTAAAAGACGCTTGCTGCTTAGAAGGAAAGGTATGACCAATCTAGACAGCATATTAAAAAGCAGAGACATTACTTTGTCAACAAAGGTCCGTCTAGTCAAGTCTATAGTTTTTCCAGTGGTCATGAATGGATGTTAGATTTGGACTATAAAGAAAGCTGAGTGCCGAAGAATTGATGCTTTTGAACTGTGGTGCTGGAGAAGACTCTTGAGAGTCCCTTGGACTGCAAGGATATCCAACTAGTCCATCCTAAGGAGATCGGTCCTGCATGTTCACTGGAAAGACTGATGTTGAAGCTGAAAATCCAATACTTTGGCCACCTGATGAGAAGAGCTGACTTATTTGAAAAGACCCTGATTTGGGGAAAGATTGAGAGCAGGAGGAGAAGGGGATTACAGAGGATGAGATGGTTGGATGGCATCACCAATTCAATGGACATGGGTTTGGGTAGACTCCAGGATGGACAGGGAAGACTGGCGTGCTGCGGTTCATGGGATCACAAAGAGTCAAACACGACTGAGCGACTAAACTGAACTGAAACCACTAAGGGTGTGATAATTTGTCATAGCAGCAATAGGAAACTAATACATCCTGTTATTATTTTTTTTCATAGAACTGTCTTTTTTTATGTGTTGAGTATCCTCTCATCTCTCTGAAGATTTTTTTAAAAATATAAATTAACTTACCTATTATTCTGCACATGGTCTCTGATTTTAGGGGGTTCTCTTTTCTGGTTTGTTTTTCTTATTTTATTGTTTTATTATCTTTGGCTAGCCATTTATATTTAAGAGTGAAATCCTAAAAATCTGTGAGGAAGTGTTATCTAAATGAGTAGGTTTATCCCTAGGAGAACTTTACTTGTTTAGGGTAGAGAAAGTGAAAGTCACTCAGTCATATCCAACTCTTTGTGATCCCATGGACTGTAGCCCACCAGGGTCCTCTGTCCATAGAATTCTTTGGGCAAAAAGCTGTTTCACTGAAAGCTCCCCATTTCTGTTCCTGTTTTTGTGGGTTAAAATGATCATTTTGTTTTACTTTTAATTCTTGAGCACTTTTGTGGTTAAGAATTCGGGATAAGCTCAGTCAGGCAGTTTTCAAATGGGGTATCTCATGCATTTTGCAGTTAGATATCAGTCGGAATTATGGTTATAATGTGGCTCATTTGGGTTGGAGTCTAAAATAGTTCACTCCCTTGGCTGACAGTTAATGTTGCCCTTTGGCTAGGTGCTCAGATGGTCTGTCAACTGGATCGCCTGCATGGGACATTGAGAACATAGTCTCAGGTGGAAAAAGCATCCTAGAGAATGAGATAAAATCCATTTGGTCATTATGTATTATCCTTTATATATTTTGTATTTGGTTTGCTAAAAGTTTGTTTAGAATTTCTGCACCTATGTTCAAGAGGACCATTAGGCCATAGTTTTGTTTTCTTTTAATGTCTTTGTCTAGTTTTTATCTCAGATCAATGCTGGCTTCATAGAATGAGTTGGGAAATAGTCCCTATTTTTCAATTTCTGGAAGAATATGTGTAGACTTAATATTATTTTTTCCTTAAACATTTGGTTGAATTCACTCCAGAAGCCATCTGGGCCTGGGATTTTCTTTGTGGGAAGGTTTTTAACTAGATATTTAATTTAAAAAGTAGATATATGGCTGGTGCACGGGGATGACCTGGAGGGAGGATATGGGGAGGAGGGAGGTGGGAGGGGGGTTCAAGAAGGGGAACACATGTACACCCAGGGCAGATTCATGTCAATGTATGGCAAAACCAACCAATATATTATTGTAAAATAATTAGCCTCCAATAAAAAAAAAAAAGTAGATTTATGGCCTTTCACCTAATTTATTCCTTTTTGACTGAGCCTTGTACTTTATGTCTTGCAAGGTGTTTTTTCTAATGTGTTAAATTTACTGGCATAAAGTTGTCAATAATATTCTCTCATTTTCCTTTAAATATCTGTAAAAATCCCTAATAATGTCACTCTTCCCAGTCCCGTAATTGCCAGTTTGTGCTTACTTTTTATCAGTCTGATTAGAGGTTTATCAATTTTATCGATCTTCTCAAAAAACTAGCTTTTAGTTTTATGGATTTTTTTTCTATTGTTTTTCTACTTCATTGACTTCCACCTTGATCTTTATTATTCCCTTTCTTCTACTTACTTGGGGCTTAATTTGCTTTTCTTTTTCTGTTTACTTAATGTGGAAGCTGAGGTTATTGATTTGAGAGCTTCTTTTCTAATATAAGCATTTAGCACTGTAAGTGTTTTCCCTAGGCACCACTTTAGTGGCATCCCAGAAATTTGGTATTTTCAACTTTCATTTCACTTAAACTATTTTCTAACTTTATTCTGAATTTTTATCCTTGATTCATGAGTTGCTGCTGCTGCTAAGTCACTTTATTCATTTCTGACTCTGTGCAACCCCACAGACGGCAGCCCACCACGCTCCCCAATCCCTGGGATTCTCCAGGCAAGAACACTGGAGTGGGTTGCCATTTCCTTCTCCAATGCATGAAAGTGAAAAGTGAAAGTGCAGTCGCTCAGTCATGTCCGACTCTTCACGACCCCATGGACTGCAGCCTACCAGGTTCCTCCGTCCATGGGATTTTCCAGGCAAGAGTACTGGAGTGGGTTGCCATTTCCTTCTCCAGATCCATGAGCTATCTTGGAGTATATTACTTAATTTCCAAATACTTGGTGATTTTGCAGAGATTTTTCTGCTATTGATTGCTAATTTAATTCTATTTTGTTCAAAAGCTTTCTTTGTATGAATTGATTCATCTTATGGCTCAGTGGTAAAGAACGCGCCTGCCAATGCAGGAGATGTGGATTCAATCTCTGGGTCAGGGAGATACCCTAGAGAAGGAAATGGCAACCCACTCCAGTATTTTTGCCCATGGACAGAGGAGCTTGGAGGCCTACAGTCCATGGGGTCACAAAAGAGTCAGACACGACTTTGTGACTAAATAACAAACCTTATTGAGACTTGTTTTCTAGCCCAGAATATGGTCTGTCTTGGTAGATGTTCTGTGTGCACTTGAAAATAATATCTATTTTGCTCTTGGGTAGAGTGTCTTATAAATGTCAAGATGTTTGATAGTACTGTTCACATTTTCTATATCTTTACTGATTTTCTATCTACTTGGTCTATCAATAATTCAAAAAGACATACTGAAATCTCCGATAATAACTCTGGATTTGTTGATTTATCTGTTCAATTCTGTCAAGTTTTGCTCCATGTAATTAAAGTTCTGTTATTAAATACAAAAACAGTTAGGATTGCTATGTGATCTTGATGAATTGACCCCATTATCCATAGGAAATGAACTTTTTATCTCTAGTATTATTCTCTGCCCCTAAATTTGTTTTCTCTGATACTAACTTTCTTTTGGTTAGTGTTAGCACAGTATATCTTTTTCTTTACTTTAACCTGTTTGTGTCTTTATTTTTGAAGTAGACTTCTTGTAAGTAGCATATAATTGGATAATATTTTCAAAATCAATATATCTCTTTTTTAATTGGAGCATTGAGATCATTTTCATTTAATGTGTTTATTAATGTGGTTAAGTTTAAATATATAATTTTGCTATTTGCTTTCCAACAAGAACCTTTTTTTTTTTTACCTTTTCTGCTTTTCCTGACTTTTCTTAGATTAGACCTTTTCTGATTCTAACTTATCTCATTGGTTGTTCTTAAGCTGTAACTCTTCTGTTAGTCTAATTGTTGCTTTAGGGTGTACATGTGTATTTTTAATTTATCACAGTATATCTTCAAATGATATTATACCACCTCATGTATAGTATAAGAACATTTCAATAGTTTACTTCCATTTCTCCCTTCTCTACCTTTGCACTTACTGTTGTAATATACTTTACTTTCACAAATATTATAAACCACATGTTACTTTGTAATTAGTTTTAATTACAGATTTTAACAATAAGAACATTAAATTAAAAGAAAAAATTCTTATATGTTTAACCATGGAGTTACCTTTTCTAATACTCTATTTCTTTGTATAGATTCATATGTCTATCTGGTATCATTTTCCTTCTGACCAAAGAGCTTCCTTTACCATTTCTTGTAATGTGGTCCTGTTGCTGATGAAATTGATTGGTTTTTGTACATCTGAAAAGTGTTTTGTCTTCATTTTTAAAAGGTATTTTGGGAGCTATAGTATTCTGACGGCTTTTTCTTTCACTGCTTTAAAGATTTGACTCTACTCACTTCTCACTTGTGTAGTTTCTGATGAGAAATCTAATGTCGTATTTACCTTTGTTTCTCTGTATCTAACAAGCCTTTTCTCTAGTTGCTAGGATCTTTTCTTTACCACTGGTTTGGATAAGTCTGATGTACCTTGACATAATTTTCTTCTTCATTCTTGTGCTTGGGTTTGTTGAGTTTCTTGGATCTGAAGTAATTATTAAAATACAGGGCTTTCTTCAGAGAGAGGTACTAATGTCAAAAAACTCTTATAGATGAAATGAAAAAGTTTCTAAATGATGGTACAAAATGATTAATTTTATTAAACATCAGCTCATTCTAGAATATCTTAAAATTGTGTTATCATATCTAAGAGGATCACATAAACCTGTTATATATAAAAATATGTGACTAAGCAGAGGAAGAGTTTGCAACGTGTGTTTTAGCTAAAATGTGAATTATAGGAGGATTTTCAAGAAACAGTAGGCCAGATTTTGTGGGGTGTTTTGATGAAGGGAGGTTACAGCAACTAGCTACTTAGCAGGCGTTTTTTCTCACATGAACCTGCTGAACAAGTATCCACAAGACCCTAAAGAAAGTTTTGTTTCAAGTAACAAGATTCTTTGATGCAAAACAATCTGAATATCTGGAAAAATTATAGTGTAATAGGAAATTTTGAAATTCTCTCACTGCTGTTGGGGTTTGAGAGTAGAGATTATTAGCCAGACTTAAAGTGAAAGTGAAGTCACTCAGTCGTGTCTGACTCTGCAACCCCAGGGACTGTAGCCTGCTCCGTCCATAGGATTTTCCAGGCAAGGATACTGGAGTGGGTTGCCATTTCCTTCTCCAGGGGATCTTCCCGACCCAGGGATTGAACCTGGGTCTCCTGCACTGCAGGCAGACTCTTTACTGTCTGAGCCACTGAAATCAGCTGGAATATTCATGGGGCTTCCCAAGTGATGCTAGTTATAAAGAATCCGCTTGCCGATGAAGGAGACATAAAAGACATGGGTTAGATCCCTGGGGCAGGAAGATCCCCTGGAGAAGGAAATGGCTACCCACTCCAGTATTCCTGCCTGGAGAATCCCATGGACAGAGGAGCCTGGTGGGCTAAGTCCTTTGGGTCACACAGAGGTGGACATGACTGAAGCGACAGCACGGAAGAACCACAGAACAAAATGGAACAGTGTTATCTCTTTCTTCCAACAGGGGAGAGAGACCATTTGAATCTTTTGCTCAGCTTGAGAACTTGACTTTGAGAGAAGAGCAAGAGCTTGGTGAGCTGTGGTCTGATCTTGCAGTCAAGATGAGGCTTACTGATCTTCCCCTAAACAAGTTCTGGATTTCTGGGAAAGAAGAGTATTCTGTCATTCATAGGAAGGCAGAGAATATTTTGTTGCAGTTTTCTACTGATTACATATGTGAGCAAGCTTTGAATTGTGTAACAATCATTATGAACAGGGATTAAAATCATCTCATTTTAGTTGAAAATTAAATGCACACGTGTTTTCCTCATAACTCCAGAAGTAATTGTGCATTAGAAAAACAAGTAGAAGTTTCGTTTATTGTATACTCATAGTTTCAAAAATGACAATGTTATGCATAAGTAGGTATATAAAAGAGATTTTTAAAAGCTAACATATGTGTATAATAATTTCATAACTGCTAGGCCTAGGTGCCTGGTAAGTGTTACTCAGGAAAAAAATAATTGTTTCAAAGTTTTGTATAAAAAACTATCTTAAGAGATACTTTTACTCATATTCTCTTGTCTTATGGTTTAGTAGCTATACTGATTGTACTGTCAATAATTTTCAAGTTGCAAATAACATTGGCTAAATCAGTTTATAAATTTAAATTAACTAAGTCTATCTTAAGAAAAATAAATCACATTTTTTGGTATAAGCCAACTATTTAACAGAAATTTCTTATGTTTGTTTTATATGGCTCTTGACATGCATATACTGCTGTATTTAAAATAGGTAACCAACAAGGACCTACTATAAAAAATTATGAAAAGGAAAGAAAGGTGTTAACTTCAGGAAAAGTAAGCTAACCATAACTTCTTTTTCAAGAAAGTTTGGGTAAAAAGTCATTTTAGTTTTAAATAGAGAGGGGAAAATCACATAGTCTAAATCTCATTAGCTACTTGTACAGTGGACATTTATGATAAAGGTTTTGGCCATCTTAGGTGTGATGGCCATGAGAACGTGCTTTGCAGACCTTCAGCTATAGGGAACCTAATCGACCAAGACCCCCAGCTGCTGGGCTCTGAACTCCATGGCTATGTTGTTGCTAAGGTCACACTTGCTCTGAACTGTTCCCAGAGAGAAGCACAGAGGCAGGTCTATACCTTGATAGCATCAGACCCTTCTGATGGCTGACTCTGCTTCAGAGACTCACTGAGAGCATTGCAGACCCTTCCTTGGACTTCACAGCCACGGAGACCATTTCCACCTAACCTTCCTTCCTCTCGCCTTCATGCAAGCTCATGTGTGTTTTCACGGCCCGATGGCTCTCCTAGTCTTCTCAGGCTCTTTCTCTCAAAGGTATTTCTCTCATAAAATCCTTGCATGTTTAATCCTGTCTTGGTGTCTTGGAGAACTTGCAGTAATACACTGGATATGGTTTAAAAATCAGGTATGAAATAAAAATTAAAAGGAAGCTAAATTTTCTCTGCCTACACTACTAACTTACATTAGAGTTGGTGTCTTTTGTGGGGAGAGAGAAACACACTTTGGCTAATAAATATCCCCAGTAGTCAAATGATTGACAATCATTTCTGGATTACTATATCAATAAATTAGGACTTCCCTGGTGTGGCTCAGTGGTAAAGAATCCGCCTGCCATTATAGGAGATGTGGGTTGGATCCCTGTGTTGGGAAGATACCCTGGAGAAGGAAATGGCAACTGACACCAGTATTCTTGCCTGGGAAACTCCATGAAGAGAAGAGCCTGGTGGGCTACAGTCCATGGGGTCACAAAAGAGTCAGACATGACTTAGCGACTAAACAATAAAATATATAATTTGTGATCACATTAACATTCTGTGATTTGTAGGTATAAGAGTATTTATGTGGGAATTCCTTGAGACTTGAAAATTATTTCAAGAATTCCTCTGGGGTAAACAGATTAAAAACAAGTACTCTAGCCTATTTCTGACAGGCTTCAACTCAATTTCATTTTATTCGTTGATAGTCTCTGGGTGTTGTATTTTGTGTTGAAGCTGAAATACTTTACTCCCACTTTGCAGTTCAAAGTAGCTGAGTCCAATTCTTGCCAAAACAGAAGTCATCCTAAATGCCATTTCCTATTTCCTCTCCCTTCATGTGATTTATAAAGGCTATGCTAAAGTCTAGCTGTACTGCAGAGTTAAAAGACAAGAGTTGAGTCCTAGAGGGACTACAAAATTTTGCAAGGTTATTAAGACAAAATTTATGTTCAAGGGCATTATAGGACTAGACTTCACAGATTTAGGGGAGAAAAAAAATCTGCTGTTACATGTGATGTTCTGGTTAAAAAAAATAACAAGTTTGTTTACAGATTCAAGATAATTGGCAAATAAGCATTTGCCCTAATGAACAGCATTTGTATGGATGTGAGAGTTGAACCATAAAGAACTCTGAGTGCCGAAGAGTCAATGCTTTCGAATTGTGGTAGTGGAGAAGACTCTTGAGAGTCCCTTGGACAGCAAGGAGAACAAACCAGTCAATCCTAAAGGAAATCAACTCTGAATATTCATTGGAAGGGCTGATGCTGAAGCTGAAGCTCCAATACTTAGGCCACCTGATGTGAACAGCTGACTCACTGGAAAAGACTCTGATGCTGGGAAAGAAGAAGGCAAAAAGGAAAAGAGGGTGGCAGAGGATGATATGGTTAGATACCATCACCAAGTCAATGAAGATGAATTTGAGCAAACTCCAGAAGATAGTGAAGGACAGGGAGGCCTGGCATGGTGCATTCCATGGGATCTCAAAGAGCTGGACATGACAACTTCCTCCTTAGTAGACTATGAATGCTATAGATTATGAAGAGGATATAAAACTGATTCAGGAAACTCTGATTTTTAAATGTGATTTAAATTGAGTAGTGATGTGAGGCAGAAGAAAAGGTTGTAATACAACCTTTAGACTATGCATCAGAAGTCTGAGTTACTTAACCACACTTGATATCAGTTTCCACCTCTGAGAGATAAAGCAGTTCATCTACCTGATCTAATTCCCTGCTAAATCAACCACATTGTGATTCTGACTGTGATGGGCACTTGAGGAACTAAAGACAGTTTATTTAATAGCTACATGTATCTCCAGAATATAAAAGTAGATCAATTTAGAAGATGGCAGTGGTAATTTTTAAAAAACTTATTAACAAAGATATTCATTGGAAAGTATATCAGTATAAAATGAAGAAAAATTCAGGCCCAAGTACCTTGCTGGAGAAGGAAATGGCAATCCACTCCAGTACTGTTGCCTTGAAAATCCCATGGACGGAGGAGCCATAGATGTATGCTACAGTCCACGGGGTCACAAAGAGTCAGACACGATTGAGCGACTTCACTTCAAACTATGGTGGAATGACTTCCCTGGTGGCTCATATATAGGAGACCCAGGTTCAATCCCTGGGTCGGGAAGATCTCCTGGAGAAGGAAATGGCAACCCACTCTAGTATTCTTGCCTGGAAAATCCCATGGATGGAGGAGCCTGGTAGGCTTTAGTCCATGGGTTCGCAAAGAGTTGGACATGACTGAGCCACTTCACTTTCTTTCACTTTCACCTTGCTGTGAAGCTACTAAGTCATTCAGTTCAGTCACTAAGTTGTGTCTGACTCTTTGCGACTCCATGGACTGCAGCCCTCCCGGCTTCCCTCTCCATTACCAACTCCCAGAGCCCACTGAAACTCATGTCCCTTGACTCAGTGATGCCATCCAACCATCTCATCCTCTGTTGTCCCCTTCTTCTCCTGCCTTCAATCTTTCCCAGCATCAGGGTCTGTTCCATTGAATCAATTCTTTGCATCAGGTGGTATTGGAGTTTCAACTTCAGCATCAGTCCTTCCAATGAATATTCAAGACTGATTTCCTTTAGGATTGACTGGTTTGATCTCCTTGAAGTCCAAGGGACTCTCAAGAGTCTTCTCTAACACCACAGTTCAAAAGCATCAATTCTTCAGTGCTCAGCTTTCTTTATGGTCCAACTTTCACATCCTTACATGAGGAGAACAGTATACAGGTGCCTCAAAAAGTTAAGAACAGAACTGCCATGTGATCCAGCTAGTCCACTTCCAGGTAGTTATTTCAAAACATTAAATTTTAAAAAACTATATGTACCCTTATGTTCAACTCAGTATCATTTACAATAGCCAGGATATGGATGTCCTGGCTATTGCCTTTGCTAAATGTCCATCTACAGATGAGTGAGTGAAGACAATGTGGAGAAAGACAAATACCATCTGATCTCACTCATATATGGAAAATAAGTAAATAAGGTGTGAACAAACCAAACCAAACACATAGTTGCAGAGAAAAGAGTAGTGGTTACCAGAGGGGAAGGAATGGAATGAGAAGACCAAATAGGTAACTGTATGGTAACAGATGAAAACTAAACTTTTAGTGGTGAATGTGGTATATATACCAAAGTTAAAATATACAGTGTTGTACACATGATATATATATATAATGTTATAGACCAATATCCCCTTAATAAAAAGTTTTTCATTATTTTAAAATATTTATATACTTTTAGCGTATAGGCACCGGAGAAGGCAATGGCACCCCACTCCAGTACTCTTGCCTGGAAAATCCCATGGACGGAGGAGCCTGGTAGGCTGCAGTCCACAGGGTCGCTGAGGGTCGGACACGACTGAGAGACTTCACTTTCACTTTTCACTTTCCTGCATTGGAGAAGGAAATGGCAACCCACTCCGGTGTTCTTGCCTGGAGAATCCCAGGGACGGGGGAGCCTGGTGGGCTGCCGTCTATGGGGTCGCACAGAGTCAGACACGACTGAAGCGACTTGGCAGCAGCAGCAGCATATAGGCACAACTACGATAAACATCACTATTTGTTGATTTAGATATTCCTTTTAAGTGGCCTTTAAAAAAAATGGATGTGTCATTTTAATGTCAATACTTTAAATAGTTATCAAATCTTAAAATTTTGGTCACAACTCTGTTGAGCTTGTTTGTTTACAATTGGGCCCTTATTTTAAAACTGAACAAAAAACATGTTAAGATATAAAAAGCCTTAGCACTTATGATGTTAGTGTCAATTTTTAGCCCATATGTTTAAAGGTTCTGAGTCTAGAACTGAGAGTCCCAAAGGCAATGAATTATCATATTGCTTTGCAATCTGCTGTATTTTAAGATCTACTTAAATTTAATTGTACTAATCTTTTAATTTCATTGTTTATTCTATGGTAAGTGGTATATAACTTTTTACTTTAATGGAATTTGTTCCATATATGTTTTATAAGCAATGATAATTCATGTGTAAAAAGTAATATCCACAAGTGGATGATAGTTAAATTTTACGTGCAACAGCGATGCTGTAGGTGAAGAGAGAAATCTTCGATGGCCCTTGTCCTTGAAGGCACCAGGACATTACTGCCAGATACCACTTTTTGGAACTGTAAAGTGTCAAAATTGCCAAATGATTCATAATATTTTTTCTAACCGAATATACATGATGAGAAATACTTTTAGAGAAGCAATATTTTAAATCCACAAGTGCTTTCTGAATTATACTCTAAAGGATATACCTCACAGTGAACTCTGATTTTTTCAATAGCTCATTATCATTATTTTATTATTTCTGACTTATTAAAACATGCAGATGTGTCAAAAAAGTATTACATAATGAAACTGATCATTGTATATTAACACATACCCAGTTAAGCCAGTTAGTAATTTCCTGAGTGAAATACCTTTATTACTTGATTCCCAAACAAGTGCTATTTTATTTCAGGAAAAATCATCCTGTTTCATTAACATTATGAGGTAATCACATTATAGGATTATTATACAAGCCTTCATGTGGATTAAACTATTTTTAAATGATTGATATTTTTGTTCATAAAAGTTTTCTGTCAGCTAGAAAATATATAAAGATCAGCTTATAAAAATGTGTTCATTACACATGATAACTGGTCTGAATATCACTTGAGGTTTGGGGTCTTTCATTTTTCTATACCTGATAGCAAATATAGTCTGAAAATATAAAGTTAAATCTTAAAGTAATGTTGGACCAGATATGGAAGAAGGGAGGAAAGGCTATTATTAAGTGAGAAAATTAGTAATACAATGATCATCATGGGCAGATTTAGCATTTTTAAAGATTTTTTTTTTATATGGACCATTTTTCAAGTGTTTATTGAATTTGTTACAATATTACTTCTGTTTTATGCTTTGGGTTTTTGGCCCCAAGACACATGGAATCTTAGCTACCTGACCAGGGATTGAACCTGCAACTCCTGCACTGGAAGGTGAAGTCTTAACCACTGGACTGTCAGGGAAGGCCCTCACATTTTTAGATAAGTAGTTTTAGAGTAGATTGCCAGGGTGCAAAATGGTTGTCATTAGTATGGATAAATCTAAGGCATTATAAAGTTGATATAAAACTGGACACTTTAAAAGTAGTTCTAATAACTCCTTTAAGTTTCAGTCTAGGAAATAGTACTATTAAATTAGTGTGATTCTGAATCCAGATATATTTTGAGAAAAATTCTTACCTTGATGTCCAGAAAACTTTGTGACTTTATTCTCAACAATTCTATTAGCTGGAAGATCACAGGATATATCCATTGTATATTTTAGGGCATTCAGTTTTTTTTTCTGTAGGGTAAATAGGTAAAAAATATATTGTATGGTAATTACATTTAGGGTCTAAAGAAAAGAATCTGCAGAGAAATCTATGCAATATATAATTTGTCCAGATTGCTTTTCATTTGAGGAAAGAGGTTTTAAAATATCCCCAAAGCAGTTTACTCATCAATTGAAAGTCCTTCAAAAATAGAACTATTGGAAAACTGTGTAATGTTGGGTAGAAAGAAAAGTTTTTTGGAGGGAATAATTTTAAAAATACTTAAACAGCTATTTTTTTGGTGCAGTTAAGATTAAACTTGTTGATTTTAACATTGCTGTTGCTGCTGCTGCTGCTGCTGCTGCTAAGTCACTTCAGTCGTGTCCGACTCTGTGTGACCCCATAGATGGAAGTCCACCAGGCTCCCCTGTCCCTGGGATTCTCCAGGCAAGAACACTGGAGTGGGTTGCCATTTCCTTCTCCAATGTGTGAAAGTGAAAAGTGAAAGTGAAGTCGCTCAGTCGTGTCCGACCCCTAGCGACCCCATGGACTGCAGCCCACCAGGCTCCTCCATCCATGGGATTTTCCAGGCAAGAGTACTGGAGTGGCTTGCCATTGCCTTCTCCGAACATTGCTGTTACATCTGAAATAAACATCTGAATACATTTACTTCTGAAATAAAACCTACATTCCAGCTAATAGAATTGTTTTACCTCAACGATATTTTTTATATTTCAAAATAACCAACTCAACATACTATTAGTAATTGTAAAAAACCTGCTTATGTATGCCTCCCCTGTCTTTGTCATAGGCGGAACACCTTGAAGCCAGTGCACGTGACGTCTACACTGTTCTCTAAACGCAGAAGCCTTCCTTAGGGTTAATTCAGTAGGAACATTTCTAAATGAGATAATAAGACTGGTCCTGACTTTCAGAAGCATAGAGGCATTTTTGGTCTGACCTCATATCCCATTATAGCTGACTTTAGAAACACTGGGTTAGGAGGTCATGAGAAAGATCAACAAACCAAAACATAAGAGAACCTAAGAAAAACTCCCAAAATCAAAAAAAGATAAAAGACATAACATCTTTAATAAAAAACTTAATGTAGAGCTGTCAGTCAATTCATAGCTCAAAGACTCAACCTGGTGATTAATAGTTTAATATCTAGTAATCTACAGTTACTTAGGGATCTTGTTTCATCTTTAAATAATATTATCAAAGTTACTTTCTGCCAGAAATCATGCTAACTGCTTCACAGATGTTGTGTTTTTTAATGCAATAAAACTGTAAGAAACTACAAATATTATCCTTATCTTACAGAAATGAAAATGAAGCTTAGAGAGTTTAAACAACTTGCCTAACACTGCATCGCTAACAAACAACTGAGCCAAGATTTAGACTTAGATCTAACTCCAATGATATTTCCATTCATTATCTAATCAGAGCCTTGATAGAATCCCTGACTGGGCATCTTTCCCATCTCCCTGCTGTTAGGTAGCATATGGGCCTTCAGCATATGGGCCTTCCTGCTGGTTAAGCACTGGGTCATCTCTTCATCTGAGGTCAGTTTGCAGTATAATCCTTTCTTCTTTCAGGCTGTAGGGATTTGATCTGCTTACTTTTCTTTTTTTCCCAGCTGTCACTACTGATTCACCCTCTTGTGATTCATCTCGTACTAGAATTCTGGAATAGAATAAAGATTGCCTTTTTTTTCCTCTCTGTTGCTGCTGATTTTTTCAAAAAGATTCCAATTCTTCATGAGAATCCCACTAGCAACTTCAAGTTGTAATGTAATGATATTAACAACTGTTTCTGTGATTTACTTGCAAAAGGTTACTTTTGCTACTGCTGTTCAATTTACTCTTCATAATTATTTTTGCATATGGTCTTAGACACTAAAAAGGCAGTAAGTAGAATTTTAGTTTGACTCAATTGCAATTTCTTAACCTTTGATCTTTCTGCAGGCTTACGACTGCCCTGATTTATCTTGCTCTAGCTTATACTTGAAAGATAATAAAAAGTATTATTGAAGATTATATTATGAAAATTTACATTTTAAGAAATAAACTAAAGGTGAGAGACCTGAATATGTGGAATTTCAGAAAAAGCACTTATATTAGCCAACTTTGCCTTTTTTGAGACTAATATTTATTGAGTACTTAATGTTCTAACCGCTTCTTGTATAAAAGTCATGATGATGATTATCTACAGTTTCCTGATGGAGAAATTGAAGCACAGAATCTGTTCAAGAATACTAATAAATGTTGAGCCTATATCTAAACCCAGGTCTGTATAAACAAATGCATAGATTCTCAAAAATGTAGTATATAAATACAAATCTTGAATATTATGTAAAGAACAGATTTCATTTTATGTATTTCTTATCCTGCAATTCCTTTGAATCTTAAATGGCTTTCACACTTGCAGCATCACTTGATGCTTTTGAAAAGTGGATCTCATTTTACTTTAAAAAATTCTACAGTTAAATAATAGATGAAATGTTTTGTAAATGTGAGTTTTTTAAATTTAGCTACTGTGAGTCTAGTTGGTTAGCTAATTCTTTTGAGATCCTTGGTTTAAATTAATACAATCTCTGAATATAAGCCATTTTTAAAAAATGTTCACATGCCATTCGTCTTTTGGATTCCTTGATAAATACAAATACATTACACATATATGATAAAACTTCAGATATATCATCAATTTTACAGTCCTCTTTTATAAACTTTACCAGTTGAAACCTTCTTACTGCTGTTGAGTATTTTTTGTATGTATTTAACCCAAGAATACTGAATGAATTAATAATTTTTATAGATTTGTTTTTTTTCTGTTGTCTCTTTTTGAAGTAAAGAGCAAAAATGCCCCTCCCCAACCCCAAATCAAAACTTCTGAACTCAATACTTGTGTTTAATAGACAGCTCTATATAAAAATGTTCAGTAAACTATGCATAGTTATTTTGACAGAATGGTTCTATAATTTCAGGAAAAAGTTTTTTTAATCAGAGATTAAGATGAAGATTATTGGCCAACAATAGTATATTCATTTTACAGTAAAAATATATACTGCAGAAAATGGGTCTCAGTTGTTCAGTTGTTAAGTCGTGTCCCACTCTTTGTCACTCCACAGATTTAGCCCACCAGGCTCCTCTGTCTATGGGTTTTTCCAGACAAGAATATTGGAGTAGGTTGTCATTTCCTGCTCCACAGGATTGTCTCGACCCAATCCGTGTCTCCTGCATTGGCAGGCAGATTCTTTCCTATTAAGGCACGAGGGAAGCCCCAAATGGCTCTCTACTCATAGTCACAAATTTCCTTGAAAAACTACTATGAGCTCATGACATAGATGGCATTGGTCTGACAGGCTTATATTTTATCCTGTTAGATTCTTTAAGAATTAAAAAAAAAAATCTTTAAAAAATTGAACAGAAAATATCATGAGTGAATGGGCAACATTCTGAAAGTTATTAACAACAGCTACAAATCAAAGATGTTACTCAACTGAAAGACCATTTTGGAAAAGATTATCTTATCAATATTTGTTCTCACATGATACATTTCCCCTTTATATCTAGTTCAAAAAACTGACTCTCAGAGGGAGGAAACCAATAGAACTTTGTAACATTTTTAAAAGAATCAAAGTTATAGATTATCTTTGTAGAAATGCCTACATATTGTCAAATATCCAGAGCTATGCTGGCCACATTTCAAGTTCATAATTGCAGAAGCAAATTTCTGCCACCATTGCAGAAAGTTCTACTGGATAACATTGCTACAGAGGGTCATAAATAGTAGTAACATTTTAATTTTTAGATAGCTTATTAACATATTGATACATCCAGATATTTGGTAACATAAAAAAGTAATTAAGAGTTATTTTTCCTAATATCAGATCAGAGATGACAAAAACTTAAATATTCATTTATCAAAATTTTAATAAAATTCATTAATATGCTAGGCACTAGTTAGGCAAAGGTGAAAAAAGTGTGATTTTTTTTTCACCTTAAATGATTATAGTCTTGTGGATAAGCTGGACAAGTATCTGATCACTATACAATGTGAAATTTGCTATAATCATACCAAGAAGATATTAGCTCTGTCTGGAGGAATTGAGGAAGACCTCAGATAAAAGTTGATAGTTGAGCTATTACATTTAAAAGCTATTTTTAAAGAATGTGCAAAATATGAAATAAAAGGCTTAATCTCTTCTGATGTCTGTATAAGTAAATTTGGTAATGACTCTGAGGCAACCCAACACTCTATAGCCACCCCCTTGGGAACCTATGTCCACTGAATACTATTCTAGAGCCATAAACTGGATTTTAGGGATGTAACTTGGCTGTATTGTTGTTGTTTAGTTGCTAAGTTATGTCCAGCTCTTTGCCACACCATGGACTGTAGCCCACCATGCTCCAGTATCCATAGTATTTCCCAGGCAAAAATACTGGCTGCTGTTGCTGCTAAGTCGCGTCAGTCGTGTCCGACTCTGTGCGACCCCATAGACGGCAGCTCATCAGGCTCCTGTCCCTGGGATTCTCCAGGCAAGAACACTGGAGTGGGTTGCCATTTCCTTCTCCAATGCACGAAAGTGAAAAGTGAAAGTGAAGTCACTCAGCTGTGTCTGACTCTTCGCGACCCATGGACTGCAGCCTACCAGGCTCCTCCATCCATGGGATTTCCCAGCAAGAGTACTGGAGTGGGGTGCCATTGTCTTCTCCAGTGGATCTTTCCAATGCAGGAATCTAACCCGCATCTGCTACATTGCAGGTGGATTCTTTACTACTGCGCTGCCAGGGAAGCCCAACTTGGCCTAGTGTATAGTTTTATGAAGGAAATGCTTAGCTAACAGCTAGCACTACTATAACTCACAGGATGATGGACATGAAGTGATTAAATAGTAAAGCCTACACATTTCCAGGGCTTCCCTGGTGGCTCAGAGGTTAAAGCGTCTGCCTCCAATGCGAGAGACCCGGGTTCGATCCCTGGGTTGGGAAGATCCCCTGGAGAAGGAAACGGTAACCCACTCCAGTATTCTTGCCTGGAGAATCCCATGGACAGAGAAGCTTGGTAGGCTCAGTCCATGGGGTCGCAAAGAGTCGGACACGACTGAGTGACGGAACGGAACGGAACACATTTCCAAGCTCCTGCTGCCAGGCCATGATGACTGGTATAACACATACACAGAAGGTCCAAGGCTGCAGAGTGGGTGGCTCCATTCTCAGTTTGACTCTTCTAGGCTTTTAAGTGACCCTCCCAACACTACTGCTTGAGAGAACGTGGATAACACTCCAGAGAATGTGGCCCGGGAGAATAGAAGAGTGTTGGGCTAAGGCTGAGAGCACTGAGCATCACTGTCTCTGATGACCTTCCAGCATGGATACTGCAGGACTGGAGCAGTAGGGGACATGGAAATCCTGGAGTGGACTGAGGGGTCCAGACAGAATCAGAACAGAGACTATCCTTCAGCTATGCTGGTTAAGCACAGTCATCAGTTCCTTCAGTGAGAAAGATTGGGAGTTAATTAGCCACCACAGTATATTTATATAAATATGTGTATGTCTTTGTATCAGTCAAGGTTCAGTCAGAGAAGCAGAACCATTAGGAAATATATCTGTGACAATCAGTCATTTGTGATAGGGATTGGAGTTTATGCAATGGTGGGAGCTGGTAAAACAGTCTCTGTAAAGCTATCATTCTTGTTGCTGGAGTTTCAAGTCCATGGGGCAGGTCGTCGGGAGGAGAAGATGGATGGTAAGTAGGAGAGTGAGAGAACAAGCTTGACCCAAAAGCAAGAGCTTGAGTTCAGGAGGAGAGACTGAAACCTGTGTTTCATGTCTGACGTTGAGGGGATGGGAGTCTTGCAGAAGCTAGGAGCCTTCATTGTGCAGCTATTACAAAAACACTGCAGGCCTAGGAGCTGGAAGTAATGAAGAGGTTCGTGGGAAAGACTGAGCAGCTGCTTTCCACCAACAAGGTAAAAAAGCAGATAAATGACAATATGTGTGAGTTATAAAAATGTCTGTGGCTTTACCTCCATCCTTCAAATCTCACACAAGAATCTCCTGAGGGCTGAACCAGAGACACAGAGGAAAGAGAGTTCTAGGAAACAGAGTTCAGCCCAGCCAAGTTGGCACGTTGCAAAAGCAGCAGTCTTCTTAGGAAATGGTGTTTTGGTAATAGGCAACAATCTTTGGTTTACTTCATGGAAGCATGTGTTAAAACAACCAAAAACTGTCTTAGAGACAGTATTTATAGAGAGACACTAAATGGAATGGATTCTAACTATTCTACTTGAGTCTAGTGTTTCAAGTGGGCAAAAACAGATCAAGTATCACTTCATCTTGGTGAGGAAAGGCCTTTGTAATGTTAACCTTCATAGCCACACAGATTTGGCTACCTCCTTCTTGAAGGTTAAAATGACAAATTATATGTAGACTTCTCCATAAGTATGCAAAAACTAACTAAACAGAAGAAACTGACTAGAAAAAATTCTTAGGTATTGACTGACAGTACCCTTGGGAATCTTCCCTGTACATGAAAATGAGTATGAACCACATAAATGCATCTCACTAAATCCAATCTAAATGTATCTCTTGCTCAGCTTCTGCTTAACAGGATCTCAAAATGCCTAGGCACTCTAAAAGCAATGAACATGAGCGTAAGTAGAGACTCAAAGAGACAGTGGTCTTAACTGATTGTGGTTTAAATTTCTCACTTTATAAATTTTATAAAACTATAGAAACATGTAAAATCACTGCTAAGTCTCCTTGGAACCATGAAAGTAGGACAGCTATCCTTCTGTGTCTGAGGGGGACAAATTATAGAACCCCAGACAGATGCCAAAATCCAGACACTCAAGTTCCTTATATAAAATGGTGGAGCGTTTGCATATAACCAGCACACATCCTCCTGTATACTTTTAATCATCTCCAGAGTACTTATAATACCTAATGAAATATAAATACCATGTAAATACTTGTAAATAGAATGCAAATATTACATAATTAGTTGGCAGAGTATGCCAAATTCAAGTTGCGCTTTTTGGAACTTTCTGAAAAGATTTTTCTCCTGAATATTTTCAATCTGCTCTGAGTTCAATCTACGGATGCAGACCTTGCAGATATAGAGGAGAGTGGCTGTACACAGAAGCTTAAGCTGCTTTAGGTGTGTGGTCAGTCTGCCTCTGGATCATGCTCTATTATAATTAACTGTGAAGTGTCTTAGATCATCATGCCCTGCTTAGCACAATTCTTAGCACTTGTTTGTCTCTTATTAAAAGTTTGTTGAAGGCAAAATAAAGAGGAGAGAGAAAGAAAAAGGAAGAGGGAGGAGGGAGAGAGGAGTAAAGAAACGGAAAAGTAAGGAGGGAAGAAAACAGCAAGGAAGGAAAGTAGCCGAGAACAAGAAAGGGAGGAATGGAGGAAGGAAAGAGGGAGGCAAAGGAGAGAAATGTACAAGGTCATTGAATCAGTTAAAGACAAGTCTTGGATCAGAATCCAGGTAGTCAGTTTCTTATGAAATCAAATAAAACCTAGCATCTATTTTGTAGACCTACAGGTAAAGAATCCACCTGTAATGCAGGAGAAGTAGGAGACACAGGTTTGATTCCTGGGTCGGGAAGATCCCCTGGAGGAGGAAATGGCATCCAACTCTAGTATTCCTGCCTGAAAAATCCCATGGACAGAGGAACCTGGCAGGCTACAGTCCAAAGGGTCACAAAGAATCAGACACAACTGAGTACGCACACATGCATGCATAAAAGTATTAGAAATATCCTATATCATATAAATGTTTATTATAGCATGATGTAGAAAAATAATATTTATGAGAAAAAAATGCTTTGTTCTTTAATAATACCTTATTCAAAGAAGACTTCTATAGACTTATAGGTTCTTAATGAAAATTTGTTTTTGGAAGTTTTGATGTCTAATATTTCCTTATTTAGTGATCAAATATTAACTATATTAAGAGTCAGGAATGATTAATTTGGGGTCTCTGTATCCCAAAAGGCCCATGGCTTGAACTCAAGTGGTCTGTCAACTTAGGAAAAAATAACATATTTTCCTAATAATTTTAAACTATAGTTTAGCATTTCCTTTAAGTATGAATACAAGCAACAAACCTTAATAGGATTAGCCTGTGACACACATTTTCAAATCACGTTACATGTTGTCAATATCTCAAATATATTTACACTATTTACTTATTTGAGATCACAGTAGTTATTAGACTGGCCACTGGATTTACTTAATATATTAATGAATAAGTATATATGCTGGTTTATGGTACATTTATCATTTTAAATATTCTGGTTACTATGATCTTCCTGACCCAGGGATCAAACCCGGGTCTCTGGCATTGCTGGCAGATTCTTTACCATCTGAGCCACCAGGGAAGCCCTATTAATGAAGAAGTATACATGCTAGTTTATTGCACATTTTTCATTTTAATCTTTTGGTAACTATATTTAGAGTTTCTATTATTTTATTTCATAATTTAAAAACATTATTCTAAAAAGAGGTCCATAGGTTCCTGAAGAGTCCCATGAGCACAAAAAGGATTAAGAAACCCCTCCTCTTTAAAAGGACAATATGTCTCCATTGCAGTATTTTTTTTTTTTTTTTCGGTTAGTTTCTCGAGATGAGAATGGAAAGTAATGATGCTTATAGGCACAGTACACAAGGTGGCAGCACATGACAGTTTAATTTCCCCAGATCAAATTCCCTCGCTCTCAGTCACAACTGGGTACTAAGTTAAACTTGAAGATAATTTGAATGTATTAATAATACATTCAGTTCAGTTCAGTTCAGTCGCTCAGTCGTGTCCGACTCTCCGCGACCCCATGAATCACAGCACGCCAGGCCTCCCTGTCCATCACCAACTCCCGGAGTACACTCAAACTCATGTCCACAGAGTCGGTGATGCCATCCAGCCATCTCATTCTCTGTCGTCCCCTTCTCCTCCCGCCCCCAACCTTTCCCAGCATCAGAGTCTTTTCCAGTGAGTCAACTCGTCGCATGAGGTGGCCAAAGTATTGCAGCTTCAGCTTTAGCATCAGTCCCTCCAATGAACATCCAGGATTGATCTCCTCTAGAATGGACTGGTTGGATCTCCTTGCAGTATAAGGGACTCTCAAGAGTCTTCTCCAACACCACAGTTCAAAAGCATCAATTCTTCGGCGATCAGCTTTCTTCACAGTCCAACTCTCATATCCATACATGACCACGGGAAAAACCATTGCCTTGACTAGAAGGACATTGGTTGGCAAAGTAATGTCTCTGCTTTTTAATATACTATCAATGTTGGTCATAACTTTCCTTCCAAGGAGCAAGCGTCTTTTAATTTCATGGCTGCAATCAGCATCTGCAGTGATTTTGGAGCCCAAAAAAATAAAGTCTGACACTGTTTCCACTGTTTTTCCATCTATTTCCCATGAAGTGATGGGACCAGATGCCATGATCTTTGTTTTCTGAATGTTGAGCTTCAAGCCAACCTTTTCACTCTCTTCTTTCACTTTCATCAAGAGGCTTTTGAGTTCCTCTTCACTTTCTGCCATAAGGGTGGTGTCATCTGCATATCTGAGGTTATTGATATTTCTCCCAGCAATCTTGATTACAGCTTGTGCTTCTTCCAGCCCAGCGTTCCTCATAATGTACTCTGCATATAAGTTAAATAAGCAAGGTGACAATATACAACCTTGACGTACACCTTTTCCTATTTGGAACCAGTCTGTTGTTCCATGTCCAGTTCTAAGTGTTGCTTCCTGACCTGCATACAGGTTTCTCAAGAGGCAGGTCAGGTGGTCTGGGATTCCCATCTCCTTCAGAATGTTCCACAGTTTATTGTGATCCACACAGTCAAAGGCTTTGACATAGTCAATGAAGCAGAAATTAGAAAGAGCTTTTGATGCTTTTCAGCCGTATAATGTATATTCGCGTACTCTTCTCTGTGAGATATATAGCACACAGAACAAAGTTTCTCAGATTGAAAAACAATAAGAAATGAAGTTAAATTAGTCTCAGAACTTTCTCTAAATATGTTTCCTAACAAAAAAACCAGCCCAAACTCAAAGAACCAAAATACACACTACCCTTATGAAGAAAGCCTTTTTTCTTATAGACACCGCGGTATCATTTACAAAAATATGGTCCATGTGCTCAAAAGGTAATTGGTGAACTACGTGGTAAAACTTTCCCCACCAGCACACAGGATGTGTAATCACATACCCTCTCTAATGTAAACCGATGAAATTTTAAAGTGAAAAAAGGAGCAGAGAGGTAGAGAGAGAAATGCTCCTTGGGGGGAGCACGTTGCAGAATGGCTATAGTGCCTCATTCTTCCCACGACACCTCAAGTGTTTTCTTCTGTTGTCTGTTCCCAGGACTGGACACGGGCTTACTGCTGCACCTCAGGGAAGAACACATCTGGGGAAACCTGCTGGAAGGATGTGAGAGACATGGAAAATGAGGCCTGGAGAGATGAGTTGCTCCAGCCAGATGAAGCCCAGAAAGACACCCCAGCCAAGAGGCAATCTACTCCCAGGCAGACAAAAGAGGCCAGTTGAGGCCAGGAGAATCACACAGGCTAAGTCTCTGAACTGTACCTGATTCCAGCTGTATGAACATGACACACTTATTATTTGTAGCCACTGAGTTTTGGGGTAGTGTTTTAGGCAGCATTGTTTGCAAAATAGGTAAGTGTTGCAAACTATTCTTCATTACTAACTAGACACAAGCTCATGACCAACCCAGAGGACATCTTTTGACAAAAGGTAGAAACTGTGAAAAAGCTAGCATTCTATTGCATCAGACATTTTGCCCTGTGTGACTTTTACCAAGAATTTCTAGCCATTTAGTAAATTAGTTTTGACTTTAGGTATAGGGAGGAGAAGGGGACGACAGAGAATGAGATGGCTGGATGGCATCACCGACTCGATAGACATGAGTTTGAGTGAACTCCAGGAGTTGGTGATGGACAGGGAGGCCTGGCGTGCTGTGATTCATGGGGTCGCAAAGAGTCGGACACGACTGAGCAACTGAACTGAACTGAACTGATAGGAAGTGGGGGTAAACGAAGAAATTGAGTGTGGACATGGGGAGGAATAGTTATGTATGAATGTTTGTGTGCCCCTCAAATCCACATGTTGACACTCTAAACCCAGTGTGTCTGTCTTGGAGATAAGGCCTCTCAGGAACCAATTAAGGTTAAATGAGGTCATAAGGGTGGTGCTCTCATAGGACTCTCTTTATAAGGAGAAATATCAGGGATCAGTCACTTTCTCTCTTGACCCAGTATGCACACAAAGAAGAGGTCATGGGAAAACACACAAGACCAGCTGCTGACAAGACAAGAGAAAACGCTTCAGAATGAAACCTACCCTGCTGACACCACGATCTTAGACCTCCAACCTCCAGAACTGTGAGAAGTAAATGTCTATTGTTTAAGCCGCCAAGTCTGCGGTATTTTGTTCTGGTAGCTGAGCTAGCTAATAGAGAGTGGGAAGGCAAAATAGAGGGAAAATAATGATAAGTAATAATTATTGTTTCCCACCATTAGGACTTAACATATAGATTTTATTTAGTCTCCCACAACAGCCCAATGGGGTGGATACTAGCATCCTCATTCTATTCACAGATCAGAAAAGTAACACAAGGAAAAACTAAGTAACTCGACCAGTTCTCACAGCTAATAAGTGGTCAAGCTGGAATTGGAATCAAGATGTCTGTCTCTAGAAGCTGTGCTCTTAATCGTTACCATTCTTTATACTGCTAAGAAGGCATAAGCAGTGGCAAGTAAAGGCAGGGAAAGAAAGAGGCAAGAAAAAGTGGTTTATAGGATGAGCTCAGTGTTAGAGGTCAGAAACTCTTGTCTCCCAGGCTTTTCCTGACTGAGAGATACAGCTCAAGGCTGGGTGTCCATGGAGGCCCAGCCCAGTGTGAGACCTTGTTTATGGAGATCCACACAGGACTTTTAATTATGTTCCCCATTCACTTCTTCCATTGTTTTCATAGACTAAATTGCTAAATTATTTTAGGACTCCTTGGCCCTTCACCCCAAAAGCTGCCCTTGGGTTGAAACAGGATCTTATCAGTCTTGCTAGACTTGATGATAAATGCTGTGTGGTCTGGGACATGACACAGTGCCACATACAGCATGCTGTTTTGTTGAAGGTATGAATAGGCATGTTTACTATAATAAAACAAAATTCTATGCACACATGTAGGCATGAATAAGAAGGTCTTTAAATGCATTGATCTAGCTTTGCTCCATGTTGAATACATATAGTATGAATTTACAAATCACTCATGTTAATTCTACCTAAAAGTTAGATTAACTTGTTGATGATTAGGTCTCCCATATTTAACTGGTTACACAGAGCATTGAAGAAAAAACAAACAAACAATTTCCCAGGCTTCCTCTTGGCCAGACAGATAAAGAGTTGTTCCTGTCTTCATGTAAGTAAGGTATTACAAAATTCTGTAGCACTCTGACAGACCAGCTGGAGAAGCTAGGCTCACTGAGAAAATTAGTCCCCATCCCCCCAGTGCCCCTCAGTCCCAGAGCATACAGAAGGGAAACAAGTCAATTCCCATATTCACTGTGATGTGTGAGGAGGTTCTGAGAATTGAGAGCCATTGTACCTGCTTGAGGGTCTCTATTCTGGGGAGAGAGTAGATGCTATTTGTGAGGTTGCAGGGTGACTTGATAAAATGGCAAAGTTTCAGTGGATTAGCAGCACTAATAGAAGTCAAGGGCAAGAGCAAGGTGGAGACGGTGTGCAAAGTAGGAAGCCCATGAACTGCCTGTGGAAGAAAACAGATGTTCCTAGTTACATCAGCCTCAGAAGCTTCAGCAGCCAGTGAAATGAGAACAGAGAACATCCCAAGGTGAGGCTGGACCAACTGCAGCTTAGAGAAGACGAGTAAAGACAAAAGGCCAATGCATAGATCAGATGGGTCTCCTCAGCCCCATTTCAAGACATTAAGTAAGCTTCTTCCTCTTACTTGGGAAAATGAGGGAAAGGGTCCAGCTCCTCTTCTTGGGAGAATGAGGGAAAGGGAAAGCATGTAAGAGGGCTGCTATCCAGAAATGCAGTTGGAGTTTAAATAGACTAACTGAATTCCCAAGAGAGCAGGACTTACGCTTAAACATTGTTTTCAATTAGCTGCTGTCAATAAGCCTCATTTCTTGCATCCCTTCCATACATCGAAACCACGTGAAATAAGGAATATGTGAGCAAAGTGAACTCAGCTATGGAGATTTCTGCCTTCGTGAATTGTGGCTATAAAAATAAAGCTGTCATATGTCGTAACAAAGGGCAAAATGATAGGATACTGAATGAGGAATTCCCCAGGTCAGTAGGTGCCCAGTATGCTACTGGAGCTCAGTGGAGAAATAACTATAGAAGGAATAAAGGGATGGAGCAAAAGCAAAACCAGAACCCAGTTGTGGATGTGACCAGTGATAGAAGCAAGGTCCGGTGCTGTAAAGAGCAGTATTGCATAGGAACCTGGAATGTTAGGTCCATGAATCAAGGCAAATTGGAAGTGGTCAAACAGGAGATGGCAAGAGTGAACGTTGACATTCTAGGAATCAGTGAATTAAAATGGACTGGAATGGGTGAATTTAACTCAGACGACCATTATATCTACTACTGTGGGCAGGAATCCCTTAGAAGAAATGGAGTAGTCATCATGGTCAACAAAAGAATCCGAAATGCAGTACTTGGATGCAATCTTAAAAATGACAGGATGATTTCTGTTCGTTTCCAAGGCAAACCATTCAATATTACAGTAATCCAGGCCTATGCCCCAACGAGTAATGCTGAAGAAGCCGAAGTTAATCGGTTCTATGAAGACCTACAAGACCTTTTAGAACTAACACCCAAAAAAGATGTCCTTTTCATTATAGGGGACTGGAATGCAAAAGTAGGAAGTCAAGAAACACCTGGAGTAACTGGCAAATTTGGCCTTGGAGCACGGAATGAAGCAGGGCAAAGGCTAATAGAGTTTTGTCAAGAGAATGCACTGGTCATAGCAAACACCCTCTTCCAACAACACAAGAGAAGACTCTACACATGGACATCACCAGATGGTCAACACCGAAATCAGATTGATTATATTCTTTGCAACCAAAGATGGAGAAGCTGTATACAGTTAGCGAAAACAAGACCAGGAGCTGACTGTGGCTCAGATCATGAACTCCTTATTGCAAAGTTCAGACTTAAATTGAAGAAAGTAGGGAAAACCACTAGACCATTCAGATATGACCTCAATCAAATTCCTTATGATTATACAGTGGAAGTGAGAAATAGATTTAAGGGACTAGATCTGATTGATAGAGTGCCTGATGAACTCTGGATGGAGGTTCGTGACATTGTACAGGAGACAGGGACCAAGACCATCCCCATGGAAAAGAAATGCAAAAGAGCGAAATGGCTGTCTGAGGAGGCCTTACAAATAGCTGTGAAAAGAAGAGAGGCGAAAAGCAAAGGAGAAAAGGAAAGATATAAGCATCTGAATGCAGAGTTCCAAAGAATAGCAAGGAGAGATAAGAAAGCCTTCCTCAGTGATCAATGCAAAGAAATAGAGGAAAACAACAGAATAGGAAAAACAAGAGAGCTCTTCAAGAAAATTAGAGATTCCAAGGGAACATTTCATGCAAAGATGGGCTCGATAAAGGACAGAAATGGTATGGACCTAACAGAAGCAGAAGATATTAAAAAGAGGTGGCAGGAATACACAGAAGCACTGTACAAAAAAGATCTTCACGACCAAGATAGTCACGATAACGTGATCACTGACCTAGAGCCAGACATCTTGGAATGTGAAGTCAAGTGGGCCTTAGAAAGCATCACTAGGAACAAAGCTAGTGGAGGTGATGGAATTCCAGTTGAGCTATTTCAAGTCTTGAAAGATGATGCTGTGAAAGTGCTGCACTCAATATGCCAGCAGATTTGGAAAACTCAGCAGTGGCCACAGGACTGGAAGAGGTCAGTCTTCATTCCAATCCCAAAGAAAGGCAATGCCAAAGAATGCTCAAACTACCACACAATTGCACTCATCTCACACGCTAGTAAAGTCATGCTCAAAATTCTCCAAGCCAGGCTTCAGCAGTATATAAACCGTGAACTCCCAGATGTTCAAGCAGGTTTTAGAAAAGGCAGAGGCACCAGAGATCAAATTGCCAACATCCGCTGGATCATGGAGAAAGCAAGAGAGTTTCAGAAAAACATCTATTTCTGCTTTATTGACTATGCCAAAGCCTTTGACTGTGTGGATCACAATAAACTGTGGAACATTCTGAAAGAGATGGGAATCCCAGACCACCTGACCTGCCTCTTGAGAAACCTGTATGCAGGTCAGGAAGCAACTGTTAGAACTGGACATGGAACAACAGACTGGTTCCAAATAGGAAAAGGTGTACGTCAAGGTTGTATATTGTCACCTTGCTTATTTAACTTATATGCAGAGTACATCATGAGGAACGCTGGGCTGGAAGAAGCACAAGCTGGAATCAAGATTGCCGGGAGAAATATCAATAACCTCAGATATGCAGATGACACTACCCTTATGGCAGAAAGTGAAGAGGAACTCAAAAGCCTCTTGATGAAAGTGAAAGAGGAGAGTGAAAAGGTTGGCTTGAAGCTCAACATTCAGAAAACAAAGATCATGGCATCTGGTCCCATCACTTCATGGGAAATAGATGGAAAAACAGTGGAAACAGTGTCAGACTTTATTTTTTTGGGCTCCAAAATCACTACAGATGCTGATTGCAGCCATGAAATTAAAAGACGCTTGCTCCTTGGAAGGAAAGTTATGACCAACCTTGATAGTATATTAAAAAGCAGAGACATTACTTTGCCAACCAAGGTCCGTCTAGTCAAGGCAATGGTTTTTCCCGTGGTCATGTATGGATGTGAGAGTTGGACTGTGAAGAAGGCTGACCGCCGAAGAATCGATGCTTTTGAACTGTGGTGTTGGAGAAGACTCTTGAGAGTCCCTTATACTGCAAGGAGATCCAACCAGTCCATTCTGGAGGAGATCAATCCTGGATGTTCATTGGAGGGACTGATGCTAAAGCTGAAACTGCAATACTTTGGCCACCTCATGCGACGAGTTGACTCACTGGAAAAGACTCTGATGCTGAGAAAGGTTGGGGGCGGGAGGAGAAGGGGACGGCGGAGAATGAGATGGCTGGATGGCATCACGGACTCTGTGGACATGAGTTTGAGTGAACTCCGGGAGTTGGTGATGGACAGGGAGGCCTGGCGTGCTGTGATTCATGGGGTCGCGGAGAGTCGGACACGACTGAGCGACTGAACTGAACTGATGTCTAAAACATATAGCAAGAATTGAGTCTGCTACATGTTATCAGTTCTGATATCCACTTTACATAATATCAATAGAGATTCTGATCATAGGAAAAGGAGTGTGAGGATAGCTCTCTGCACATCTAATTTGCCATTTTGAAAAGGTACTTATACACTTACATTATAAACATGAAAAAGTATTTTTCTAAAATGCAGTGAAAAAGTGAAAGTGTTAGTCGCTCAGTCATATCCGACTCTCTGTGACTGCATGGACTATAGCCCCCCAGGCTCCTCTGTCCATGTAGCTCCTCTGGCCAGGCTCCAGGCAACAATACTGGAGTGGGTGGCCATTTCTTTCCCCAGGGAATCTTGCCGACCCAGGAACTGAACTCAGGTCTTCAGCATTGCAGGCAGATTCTTTACCGTCTGAGCCGCAAAGGAATCCCAAAATGCAGTGAGGTGAGGTGAAAGTTACTCAGTGATGTCTGACTCTTTGTGACCCCATGGACTATAGAGTCCATGAAATTCTTCAGGCCAGAACACTGGAGTGGGTAGTCTTTCCCTTCTTCAGAGGATCTTCCCAACCCAGGGACTGAACCCAGGTCTCCCACATTGTAGGCGGATTCTTTCCAGTTGAGCCACAAGGGAAGCCCAAAATGCAGTGGGAAATATTAAATATTTAATCCAAGTGTACTAGGTAGCCATTGCTACATAACAAAGCACTCAAAAGTAAGAGGGTTAAAACAACATTCCCTATCTCATAGTTTCTCTGGGTCCAGAATTCAGTGAGGGCAGAGCTGGTATGTCTGGTCTCTGCTCAGCAAGGTCTGAGGCCTCAGATCAAAGACTTAAAGCCAGAAGGGCTGGAATCTTTGAAAGCTGGAGGATATACTTCCAAGTTGGCTCTCACATGGTTGCAAGGTGGTATGGGAGAGCTGGTTCCTCCATGCGCTGCATGAGTATCCTCATGACATAGCATCTGTCTTTCCCCAGAGTTGACTCCCCATAGGTTTAAAGAAGTTGCACTAGTTTTTAGAAGCTTTTCTTCAGAAGTCTCACACCATCACTTCTGCGGTAGTCTGCTGGTCACACAGGCAACCTGATTGTGTGTGGGAGGCAACTACATAGGATATTGTATTAGATATCTGTTGCAGTACTAAAAATTACCCTGAAAATTGGCAGTTTAAAGCAGTAAGCATTCATTATTCACAGTTTCTATAGATCAGGAATATAGGAGTGGTTGAACTGGGTGGTTCTGAATCAGTCTCTCATGAAGCTGTCTGCTGGGGCTGCAGTCATCTGAGGTTCGACTGAAGAATCTGCTTCTGAGCCCCCTGTTTGTGGGTAGGTTTCAGTTCCTTGCATGTGGGCCTCTCCTGAGGTTACTTGGGTGTCCTTACGACACTATACTGGTTTCCCCCACAGTGAGCCATGCAAAAGACAGACAGATGGAACCCAAGATAGCAGCCACTGTCTTTTATGACCTTATCTTGGAAGTGACATACTATATTAGTTTCCTATTGTGGCTGTGACAAATTGCCACAAACTCAGTCGCTTCAACAACATAAAAATTTATGATATTACAGTTCTGGAGACCAGAATCCCAAAATGAGTTTCTTTGAGCAAAATTCAAGGTGTGGACAAGGTCTGTGTTCCTTTGAGAGGAGAATCGACTTCTTGGCCTTGCCTTGTTTCAGTTTCTAGAGGCCATCGCATTCCTTAGCTCACAGCCCTTTCTCTGTCTTCAAAATTCTCAGCATAGCATCCTCAAATCTCTGATTGCCTCTTTTATCTTGTAAGAATCTTTTTCGTTGCATTGGACCTGCCCAGATAATCCAGGATAATCTCATCTCAAATTTCTTTAAATTAATCACCTCTGCAAAGTCCCTTTTTTCCATGTAAGGTAATTTATTCAATATGGTCATAGGTTTGGGATATGGGAGTTAGGGTGTAGATGTATTTCAGGAGCCAGCAGTCCACCTACCATACATACCATCCTTTTTGCTATATTATAGTGGCCACACAGACTAACCGTGGTACAATGCAGGAGAAGATTACTTATGCATGTGAATATCAGCAGGTTGGGATCACTGGGGACTATTCTGGAGGCTGGCTACCATAACATTTTTAAATGACTCTTACCTAACTTTGAAAAGTATGAATTATCGCTTCAAATACAATCCTGAAAGACAAATCCTATACAACTATTAATATTTTGTTCCTATTAGACTAAGAAAGAATAATAATAATGATAAAATCACAATAGCTACTATTATTTGTTGAGTGCCTAATTTGTGCTGGGCACAAAAATAAGTATTTAACATACATCTCTTGAAATATGAGATCAATGTTTTTATCATTCATAATGACACATATAAAGAAACAGGTTCAGAAAAGCTTTGAGTAAGTTCACGCAGAGTAATAGGCAGAGAGATAGAGACGGTCTAAATTGAGTTTTGTCAGGTGTTAGGATATGTGGGCAGAGGAACCAGAGATCAAATTGCCAACATCTGCTGGAACACTGAAAAAGCAAGAGAGTTCCAGAAAAACATCTATTTCTGCTTTATTGACTATGCCAAAACCTTTGACTGTGTGGATCACAATAAACTGTGGAAAATTCTGAAAGAGATGGGATTATCAGACAACTGACCTGCCTCTTGAGAAACTTATATGCAGGTCAGGAAGCAACAGTTAGAACTGGACATGGAACAACAGACTGGTTCCAAATAGGAAAAGGAGTATGTCAAGGCTGTATATTGTCACCCTGCTTATTTAACTTATCAGAGTACATCATGAGAAACGCTGGGGTGGAGGAAGCACAAGCTTGAATCAAGATTGCTGGGAGAAATATCAATAACCTCAGATATGCAGATGACACCGCCCTTAAGGCAGAAAGTGAAAAACTAAAGAGCCTCTTGATGAAAGTCAAAAAGGAGAGTGAAAACATTGGCTTAAAGCTCAACATTCAGAAAACTAAGATCGTGGCATCTGGTCCCATCACTTCATGGCACATAGATGGGGAAACAGTGGAAACAGTGGCTGATTTTATTTTGGGGGGCTCCAAAATCACTGCAGATGCTGATTGCAGTCATGAAATTAAAAGACGCTTACTCCTTGGAAGGAAAGTTATGATCAACCTAGACAGCATATTAAAAAGCAGAGACATTATCAACAGAGATCTGTCTAGTCAAGGCTATGTTTTTTCCAGTAGTCATGTATGGATGGGAGAGTTGGACTATAAAGAAAGCTGAGCACCAAAGAATTGATGCTTTTGAACTGTGGTGTTGGAGAAGACTCTGGAGAGTTCCTTGGACTGCAAGGAGATCCAACCAGTCCATCCTAAAGGAAATCAGCCCTGGGTGTTCATTGGAAGGACTGATGTTGAAGCTAAAACTCCAATACTTTGGCCACCTTATGTGAAGAGCTGACTCATTTGAAAAGACCCTGATGCTGGGAAAGACTGAGGGCAGGAAGAGAAGGGGACGACAGAGGATGAGATGGCTGGATGGCATCACCGACTCGATGGACATGAGTTTGGGTAAACTCCGGGATTTGGTGATGGACAAGGAGGGCTGACGTGCTGCGGTTCATGGGTTCGCGAAGAGTCGGACACGACTGAGTGACTGGACTGAATGGAGGATATGTGGATTCCAGTCCTTCTTTTCCACTAACTACCTGTGATAAGTGACTGCAATAACCAAGTTTTCCTTGTTGATGTTAATTGGACTATAGATTCCTTAAATGTATGATCCTTAAAGAATAAGAATCACAGGTATTCATGTAATTTATTATCAATCTATAGGTGGCACTTTTGTGTTACTCAACATGTGTATAGAAGCTCAGTTTTGAAACTCTGGCCAAAAACAGTTATATCACAGAGTTAAGTCCCCAGGCACACAAACAACATACCATTGTTTTTGGCTGTGCCAAAGTGAAAGGGTAGACAGAGAACATCAGGTGAAGATTTTCTACGTGGATTCTAATCGACTCATATATGCCACCCACTGAGACAACTTTTAAAAAAAGGCCCTTTACACTGCATAACCTTAGGTTGCAGAAAATCCATATTGTGACACACTAAAATTCTATTCAAGAATGAAACAAAGGAATTTTTTGATACCTTCCCCCATTTCCTTTCTCCTTATTTATGTACAGAGTCTTTTCAGTAACAAATATCCACTCAATTTTCCTTAATTGGCTGATCTGAATTGCTCATTTAGGAGATCACTTCCAGAGTTATTAAATTTTACGTGGTCCTATTACATCCCTACACATTATCCCATCACTAAGCAGTACCAGGAGATGTAGTTGGGAGTATCCTGGAAGGTTTACTATAGAGAACATATTCTCCGAGTTATTTCAACTTGGACATAACAAATGGAAGTGATTTGCATCATAGTGGGAGGAATTAATGCCACACATAAATGGCATTTTATGCAGTGCATGATTTAAAATTGTGTTCCTGTGTTACTAGAAGAGGGAGTTCCCAGTCCAACACATTTTAAAGAAAATCTCACAGGTATTCCTTTCTCTTTAAACCCTCGAATTTTGCTGATCCGCTTGACAGATAATGGCTTTAAAGCATCTATATTCACTTTTGTCTAGATTTTTCTTATTGATTCATCACTTTCAGGCACATATTGTTTGCTTTGTACCTAATTTATACATGAAGTGAAGAAATACAGATTGAGGATCTACTGCATATGAAGGCCTCCATTAGCTATTGGTGCAGGGACAGGACTTCAAAAATTAACTTAGCCCAACTGCCTTCCCCCATGGGTTCATAACAAGGATGACTCATTCATGACAAGAGTGCCATCTTTGCCTTTGCCCTTTATGCCAATGGCAACAGTGGACCAGTGAGTCTTTCCAATGAGTTCAGGATCCTTCCTCAGTTAATTTCAGTTCAGTCGCTCAGTCGTGTCCGACTCTTTGTGACTCCATGAATCACAGTATGCCAGGCCTCCCTGTCCATCACCAACTCCCGGAGTTCACTCAGACTCATGTCCATCGAGTCGGTGATGCCATCCAACCATCTCATCCTCTGTCGTCCCCTTCTCCTCCTACCCTCAATCTTTCCCAGCATTAGGTTTTTTTCAAATGAGTCAGCTCTTCACATCAGGTGGCCAAAGTATTGGAGTTTCAGCTTCAACATGACTCCTGCTGCTGCTGCTGCTGCTAAGTCACATCAGTCATGTCTGACTCTGTGTGACCCCATAGATGGCAACCCACCAGGCTCCTCCGTCCCTGGGATTCTCCAGGCAAGAACACTGGAGTGGGTTGCCATTTCCTTCTCCAATGCATGAAAGTGAAAAGTGAAAGTGAAGTCGCTCAGTCATGTCCAACTCTTAGTGACCCCATGGATTGCAGCCTACCAGGCTCCTCCATCCATGGGATTTTCCAGGCAAGAGTACTGGAGTGGGGTGCCATTGCCTTCTCCGGTAAGGATACTGAAATCAGGTAAATTTTTTCTTTAACTCTTTCATAACTCTAGGACCTTAGACAGATCATTTAATTTGTTTGGAAAAAAAGAGTAAATAATACCTAACTTTTCTTCCTACCTATGAAAACACATTTTTTGGTTTCTTGAAACTAAACTTGTGTGAAAGTAGGGAATGAGGAAGTCTGAGTTGATACCTAAGGAAACAGAATGTCTTACATTTGAAATTTCACAAAGATCTAGGATTATAACTGTCTTTGTACCTTCAGGCCTGAGCCTTTCTGTCTTGCCACGTTTATTTTCATATTTGTGTATAATATAGCTGAGGAGAACTCAAAAGAAATAACCCCAGAAACAGCAAAATTGCTTCCTATTATAACAGACAGATAACAAAAAAACAGCGATAGAAAAATCAGCTTTTGTTACTTTTAAAGGCCTAATGACAAATTTTGGAATGATGTATTAACACAAAATACATACTTTCTATCTCCTTCTGGAAGCTTTGTTTTGTCTAGAAATTTGTCCAGTAGGAAATCTTTGATATAGCAAGTCCACTCTCAAACAGATGGTTTCAAACTGCTCTTTTGTTCTTGAAACTGGCAATTATTCTGTCTCTATGTGCTTGAGACTTGGATGGGAATGATTTTTTCCACAACTATCAAGCCCTGCATGAATGAACAGAGCCTTTCATTTACTGGAAATAGACAGTAAGAGTAGAAATCTTGATCGCACATATTTCAATGTTGTCTCATAAAAGTGTTTCTTTTTATCGGCAAGTGGTTTATAAATATCAACATCACTCCAAAACAAACAGCCTGGTTTATAGTGACATATTGAGTGGTATTTCAATTTGTAATATTCTGTGCCAAGCTTAAAGTCTTATACTCATATTTCAAGTAAACTGCTTAATTAAAGCTTAAACAAGGGTCTCCAGAGTCTTAATAGTAAAGCATTATATTAGAAAACCAGCTAATGAATTGTAAAAAAAAAAAATAATTATGGCCTCCTTATGTCAGATAATAAAAGTCTATGACATCTTGCCTGATATTATAAATCCTGCATTCTGAAAATGTTGTGTAATTACTGATCTAAAATTATATGTCATAAACCACATTTTGTATTTACTTATTTGATCATCATCAGATTAACCCTAGGTTTGATTTCCAGTGCTGACACTTAGAAGCTATTAGACTTCTCTGAGCCTGGGTTTCTTCAGCTATAAAATAGGAACAACATCACTTAGCTCATGGGGTTGATGCAGAGTTTAACTGAGAAAACGTAGGGCTTTCCAGGTGGCACTAGTGGTAAAGAACCTGCCTGCCAATGCAGGACACATAAAAGCTGGAGGTTTGCTCCCTGGGCTGGGAAGATCCCCTGGAGGAGGGCATGGTAACCCACTCCACTATTCTTGCCTGGAGAATCCCAGTGACAGAGGAGCCTCGTAGGCTACAGTCCATTAGGTCACCAAGAGTCAAACACAACTGAAGCAACTCAGCATTCACGCATGAGAAACACAGTGCTCAGGACAAGGTCGATGCTGACGACCCTGCTTGCCCTCTCTCATCCCGTTCCAGTGGCACGCCCACACTCACTCTCACGAGACACACCCATGGGTGTGTCTTAGAAGTCGAGGGGCAAAAAAGCATAGAAAAAAGTGGGTCTAACAGGGGCAAGTGCCTTTCCTTCAGCTTTGGCATTTTCTACACAGGTTAAATCAAGCTGGACAGAAAGAGGAAGTATTAATGGAAAAGTCTTTAGTTCCCATGGCTCTTCACGCTGCTCTGGAATCTCTACATAATACCAAGAAGAGACTGAACTTTCAGCATGATTTTATATAGTTCTCTAATGGGAGACTCATGTTCAACAAATTGGGAAATCTTGCCAATTTGCATTTTAATTTTTTTCCTCTGAAAGGAAGTATTGCTGTGTGAAGAAAGGACACATTTAACTACTGAATTGCCTTTTTATAATCCTAAAATATTATTTAACTACATTCTACTTGAGTTAGAATCAAGTGTTTGGCAGTAAAAAGTTTTGGAATCAGTTTTAAATTTGAATCTTATTCCCTCACATATTACTTGTGAGACTATGATGAACCAAAAACAGTCCATGAGCTTCAGTTTTTCACCTGTAAAATGGGCTACCCACCTCATGGTGTTATGAGGATTAACTGCGATAATATATGTAAAACGTTATTTCATTGACTTTGAATAGTAAGTACTCAAGGAAGTGAGCTGTTATTATTGTAAAGTATTCCATGTGTGTGTTAGTCCCTCAGTCGAGTCCAACTGACCACATGGACTGTAGCCTGCCAGGCTCCTCTTCCATGGAATTCTCCAGGCAAGAATACTGGAGTGGGTTGCCATTTCCTTTTCCATAAGTATTCCATACATTAGCTTTAGTTGAAATTTTCAGTTGCTGGCTATTCCTTGCCAGTGTTTTAGCTCCAAACTAAAGCAAGAAAACCATTTTGTGAACGTCAATATATGTCAATTCTGAAGGGTGAAGGAGAGTTGCTTTAAAAATAAAATAAAGAATGTAGGAGAAATTATCCAACTTGTGTATGAACATGCTCAATAAGACCAACACAATACAAAGGTACTTATCATCTAAATAGATACATGTAATTTCTGGACCATCCCAAGGTCAAGTTCAGAAAGTCAGCAGTAGGAGGCTGAGACTGCCAGCTCCATGTGAACATCAAGAATAAATCAAGTGCACTCTCCTTTCTGAAAGCAGGGAGAGAAAGTACAAGAGGCCTTTGTTAATCAGACAGGAAAATCATAGCCTGAAAATGCTGACAATGACATTTCAAAAGTCTCACTTACTTAGTAATAGATAAGAATATGTGAAGAAGGAGAAAAAATATTCCCTGAAGTTTTCAAAAGGAAAAAAGGATCAAATATCTGTTTTATACGAGAACTTTATCATGCGAGGTTACTTCAGTTCACATTTCCTAAATGGGGACACCTCTCCAGAGGGAACAGGAGGCTCCTCTTGTGAGGCACTGTGCTGGTAACTGGTGACAATGACAAATGCCATCTGACTGATGGCCCCGCCTGTCCCACTTTAGGCAGTCAGAGATGTACTGAAGACAGTGTCATCCAAATCCAAGTTCACTTATGAAATAACAAAGGGAACAGAGCCTCCCATGCCCTCCAACTCCTTTTCCACTGGTGCTGTAAGGGGCTCAGAAAAGAAACACCCTCTCACTGAGAGTGGCCACTGATGGGAGACCCTGAGGGGACCAGTGAGCTCCCCAGGTACACTTGAGGCACAGAAGCAGATAGGACCACATTAGCCTTGACTAACGATGTGATGGCATCCTAGGTGGCGCAGTGGTAAAGAACCCACTTGCCAATGCAGGAGATGGAAGGGATGCGGGTTCGAACCCTGGGACAGAAGAATGCCCTGGAGGAGGAGATGGCAACCCACTCCAGTATTCTAGCCTGGAAAATTCCATGGACCGAGGAGCCTGGTGGGTTACAGTCCGTGGGGTCACAAAGAATAGGAAACGACTAAATGCCTGAGCACAAGTGATGTGGTGCCGTCTACCCTCACCCCACCTCCTTCCTCTCGAGCAACCTCTCCTTCATTTTCTCTCTTAATAACTGAGTCCTTTGCCCTGAGGAAGTTGTTCCTGTTTATCCACTGACCCCTTTTCCCAACCTCACCTTCCCACCCACCTCCAGTTATGTCATTTTGACATCTGGGGGGTTTCAGTTCGGTTTCAGTTCAGTTCATTTCAGTTCAGTCGCTCAGTCGTGTCCAACTCTCCGCGACCCCATGAATCACAGCACGCCAGGCCTCCCTGTCCATCACCAATTCCCGGAGTACACTTAAATGGGGATATACCACCTGGGCTCAGACTATAACTTCTTCAATCTAGAAACATAAACTCCATTGTTTCACTCATAATAAACCAAATTTCCACGAAGGAAGCACTGGTCTCTATTCTTAATTCTTTAGAAAATCAGCTAAGTGGTCAGGCAGTTGACCTGGGAGGATTCTGTCTCTTTTGACAGCAGCCATAGCATTTCCATCATTGCTATCTCTATCTTTGCTTACTGCTGAAGGGCTTGAGAAATCTCCACACTGAGAAAAGGAGCAGGCTGCCCCCCACATCCACTCTCTCCACCTAGGGAAGAACAGCAGGTCAAGGTAAGGAAGAACATGGCAGAGGGCCCAGAAATGACTGGGAACAAGGAGGCGACAACCTCAGACTCACAAAGGATACAAGCAGGAAGTAGAGACTTCAGAGGTATGCAGGGAATTGGCACAGAAATGAACTTGGGTCACACAATGAATAGGGGGGAAGAAAAGGTAATTGTCTCAGGTTAAAACCCTTGTCTTTCTTTTGTTACAGTAATAATCACAACTAAAAGCATGGAGGATTTATAGGCTTTTAAGAAGTACATCTTTTTTTTTTCCCTTCAATAAAACAGTATCTTTAAAGACAAACAGGATGACAAGTGAATTTTTTTAAACCCAAAGGATACATTAAAAATCAGGAAACAGTGTAAACATAAATATTTTCATCCAGTCATTGAAAATGTTTCAGCAAGCATGAATAAGCGACCTTTAAGCTATTGTAATACAGCCCAAAAGGATAATTTCAGCAAAGGAAGGTTTATTGAGTTCCACAAAGAGAACAAAAGTAATAGTTTGGAATTAGATATAGATGTTTCCACTTATAATCCAAATTGTTATATGACTTGGGATGCACTGCTACCAAAAAGTGCCATACAGTTCTGGAACAAAACTTAAGTTGGCAGTGGTTCTGGCTTTGTATCTCTGTGACTTTGCAAGAGTTCTTGAGTCTCAGGCCCTCAGCAAGAAAAGGAGGGGGCTGGGGCTTAGATGTTATCAAAGTCCTTCCTGCTCTAGAATTACTTCACTGTCAAGATTTATACAGAAAGCATTGTAAAAGCACAATTAGCATTTTTCCTGTTCATATTTCCTCAAGGGATTCCTTGGCCCCTTTCTTAAAGATGACCAGCAGAACTTGTTAGTTACACTGTGGACTTTGGCCACAGCTAGACCTGGGATTGGTCTCATTTCTGTCACTCCCTTGCAGTGTGATGATCAACAAAGGACCATGCCTCTCTGGGCTCACTTCCTCATCAGCTAAATGTAGTCTTATCCCATAGGGTTGACAGGGGAATAAAAAGTTATTAATCACATAAAGAGTTCAGCACAGCACCTGACACTTAGTGAGTACAGAAGTGATATATTATAAACCGCATAAATTATTATAAACTTTATAAACTATATCAACTCTTTTACACAAACATTTGTCTTCTACAGGTTCTAGAATGTCATTTAGATACTTCGTCCTCTAATGAGTCAGTGGAGCTCCTTAAGTCAGTGGTAACTGGCTCTAAACTTCTGGTTGGTGAATTTTATCTCTGATTAGTAGGCATTTTATGTGTGTTAGTCACTCAGTCGTGTCTGATTCTTCGCAACCCCACGGACTGTTGTCCACCGGGTTCCTCTGTCCAAGGAATTCTCCAGGTAAGAATACTGGAGTGGGTAGCCATTCCCTTCTCCAGGGGATCTTCCTGACCCAGGGATCGAACCTGGGTCTCCCACATTGCAGGCAGATTCTTTGTAGTCTGAGCCACCAGGGAAGCCCACTTAAGGTGGTGGTGGTTTAGTCACCAAGTCATATCTGACCCTTGCGACCCCACAGATGTATCCCGCCAGGTTCCTCTGTACATGGGATTCTCCAGACAAGAATACTGGAGTGGGTTGCCATTTCCTTCTCCAAGGCATTCTACAGTTGCATCTATAATAGGCAAAGTGTTTGAAAGAGTTGGCATAATATAACAGGTAAGTGCATGGACTCCAGAGCAAGACTTCTTGGGTTCAAATTCTTCTCTGTCATTTCTTAGCCATTCTTAGGCAGATCCTTGGGAGGTGTAAATGAGTTAACATTAAAAATACTTAAAACAATATCCAGTTTGAGGGAGATGCTAAATAAAATATTCAGATCAACTACTAACTAGAAGCTGGAGCCCAGAACATATTTAAGCAAACAAATTTTTTAAAAAGTAGCAGCCTAAAGTGTAATTACTTTAAGCACCTTCTGTTTAAACTCATTCACACAAGTATTTGTCTTTTAAGTTCAGTTCATTTCATTTCAGTCTCTCAGTGGTGTCCGACTCTTTGAGACCCCATGAATCACAGCATGCCAGGCCTCCCTCTCCATCACCAACTCCCGGAGTTCACTCAAACTCATGTCCACAGAGTCGGTGATGCCATCCAGCCATCTCATTCTCTGACGTCCCCTTCTCCTCCTGCCCCCAAACCTTCCCAGCATCAGAGTCTTTTCCAGTGAGTCAACTCGTCGCATGAGGTGGCCAAAGTATTGCAGTTTCAGCTTTAGCATCAGTCCTTCCAATGAACACCCAGGATTGATTTCCTTTAGAATGGACTGGTTGGATCTCCTTGCAGTCCAAGGGACTCTCAAGAGTCTTCTCCGACACCACAGTTCAAAAGCATTAATTCTTCGGCGATCAGCTTTCTTCACAGTCCAACTCTCACATCCATACATGACCACGGGAAAAACCATAGCCTTGACTAGACGGACCTTGGTTGGCAAAGTAATGTCTCTGCTTTTTGGATTTGTCTTTTACAGGCACTCAAATGTCATCAATTTGTGGGTGGGGGCAATGGTGTCTCCTTAGACACTACATCCTCTAAGGAGTCAGTGGTAACTGGCTCTGAACTCCTGGCTGGTAAATTTTATCTCTGATTAGTATGCATACTTTCCAGCATGACATGAAACTATGAGATGAAATTAGCTGCCTTTGTGCTACTAAAATAATAACTGCAATATTATAGCAAACGAATTTTGTGACATTTCACATATAGTCTTTGAGCTCAGGGCTTTTATAATGAAGTTCTGCCCTTTCCCGTCTGCATCTCTTCAGAAATGCTCTTGATTTTCCATTTACTGGAAAATATGTGACTCACATAAGCCAGCAGAGATCTATACCTCATTATCTGATCTTGTTTAATGGTTGGGTTGGAACAATATGTTAGGTCTATTTCCGTACAATATAAGTCTTTCGGTGAAGAACATTAAATTCAAGTATCTCTGATTAGTGAAATAAAAGATTTTAACAGTGATTTCAGGAAGATGGAGACTCATAGTACAGATTAAAAAGTCAAGTATCTTCTGTGATATAACTTATCTGTATGCATTACCTAAAGTTGTAGAAAGTGTTGCTAGACTTGTGCAAAATAGATTCCAGTTAATGGACCATGAAATGATGAGGCTTTATTTTTTTAAATTACAGGAATATCCTGAAAAACACTGCTCTGTGTCCCAAAGCAGATTTTACTCTGATAGTAAAAATGTATGAAAACTCACTTTGCTAATATATGCTCTCAGTGTGTTTTCAGGAGGGAATAATGTCAATCATAATTAGTTACTTTGATCTCAAAGGTCCTTTTTAATCTGTAAGATTCTGACTCTGATTATTGAACACCCACATCATGGAAGGCACTGTTGGCTTTTATACCAAATGTTGAAACAGGCTCCAGAATTTCCCCAGGGACCTTCCTCCACACAAGCAAGCATACTCTTCAATCACTGGAGCATTCTTTGAGTAACTCATTGTGTCTTCAAAGATACATAATTCTTCTATTATGGATTTTCTACTGAAATGAAGATTTCTTGAAATACTCAACTGCCAATCCTTTTAACATTCACAAATCTTGGAAGAGCCTCTTCTGTTGAATCCTTTTCTTGTATCTACTTTATTATCAACCATCTAAAAATTTGGAGAGGGCTTGGTATCATTCAAACTGTTAGATACATGAAGTAGCTTGGTGGTTATTTTAAGAAGTATGAAACATACCATACTTGGCCCTCAGTAGGGTTCACAGAACAGTATTTGAATGAATTTGTTAAAGTTTGACAGATTTAGTTTAGGGATAATAGGGAAAAAGTTACTGAATTAGGTCAAAGGTAACATTTGAGATAGGAAAGGAGGAGTATTCAGTTAACAGTTGTCATAAAAGACACTTCAAATTGGACACATATTAATAAAGAGGATGTAATTAATGTATATTCTAATTCTGCATGAGTAGGTTAAGAAATGTTGAAGATGAAAGTAGATATTTTGCTTTATAGATAAAATAAATGGAAGATTTTCATATTCATATATTTTACATATATATCTTTGGGCTCAATGTTTCTGAAAAGATACATAAATCTGTTTTATCTTTAGAAAGTGAAAGTGTTAGTTGCTCAGTCATGTCTGATGCTTTGTGACAGCATGGACTGTCGCCCGCCAGGCTCCCCTGTCCACGGAATTCTCCAGGCAAGAATACTGGATTGTGTTGCCATTCCCTTCTCCAGGGGATCTTCCTGACCCAGGGATTGAACCCAAGACTCCTGCATTGCAGGTGGTTTCTTTACCGACTGAGCCACCAGGGAAGTTTTATCTATAGAGAACAACTTGATTCCCACTCACATAAAATGCCCATAATATGTGGCTTTCTGGGATTCAAGGTACTGGGCCCATATTTTCATGATGTCTACTCAACAGAGCATGAAATTCTATGAACACTTTGAGAACGTTTTCTTTTTCTATTGATCAGCTATCTGAATGAGAAGAAAAAAAGATAAGCATGAAAATAGAAATTCCATTACCTCTTTCCCAGGCTCCCACAGTTTTCAGTGCAATGTCTATGATGCTGCTTTAACACGGTGTAGTCTAGGGGAGAGAACAGTGGCTTCAGCAGCAGACATCATAGCTGCAGTTCTGGCCCAGTCATTTACCAGCAGCCCTCAGGTGTGTTAAGCAACTGGCTGGGCCTCCGTGACTTTCTTTGTAAAGGGGAATAATATTTAGACCATAGACTTATTACATGCATTACCTAGCATGTGGATTTTTGAAAGCTTTTTATTTTGAACTAATATTAGACTGGCATCAAGACTGCTGGGAGAAATATCAATAACCTCAGATACGCAAATGACACCATCCTTACAGCAGAAAGCAAAGTGGAACCAGAGAGCCTCTTGACGAAAGGGAAACAGGAGAGTGAAAAAGCTGGCTTAAAACTCAACATTCAAAAAATGAAGATCATGGCATCTGGTTCCATCACTTCATGGCAAACAGATGGGGACACAATGGAAACAGTGGCAGACTTTATTTCTTGGGCTCCAAAATCACTGCAGATGGTGACCACAGCCATGAAATTAAAAAATTCTTGCTCCTTGGAAGAAAAGTTATAACCAACTTAGACAGCATATTAAAAAGCAGAGACATTACTTTGCCAACAAAGGTCCATCTAGTCAAAGCTATGGTTTTTTCAATATCCACGTATGGATGTGAGAGTTGGACTATAAAGAAAGCTGAGTGCCGAATTGATGATTTTGAACTGAGGTAGTGGAGAAGACTCTTGAGAGTCCCTTGGACTTCAAGGAGATCAAACCAGTAAATCCTAAAGGAAATCAGTCCTGAGTGTTCATTGGAAGGACTGATGCTAAAGCTGAAACTCCCAATACTTTGGCCACCTGATGTGAAGAACTGACTCATTTGAAAAGACCCTGATGCTGGGAAAGATTGAAGGCAGGAGAAGGGAATGACAGAAGATGAAATAGTTGGATGGCATCACTGAATCAATGCACATGAGTCTGAGAAAATTCTGGGAGTTGGTGACGGACAGGGAAACCTGGCATGCTGCAGCCCATGGAGTCACAAAGAGTTGGACATGACTGTGCAACTGAACTGAATATAATACTTACAGAAAGGTTGTAAAAATAGTACAGAGAATTATTATGTAAGCAGATTTTCATAAGGGTTAATTTCCTTCTCTTCCTATGCAACATAAATTTGGTCTGTTTTCCTATTTCAAAATAAGAGCTTCAAATATTTCCTTTCATTTGATTTGGCTTCTCTAGCATGTGTGTGGAGAAGGAAATGGCAACCCACTCCAGTGTTCTTGCCTGGAGAATCCCAGGGACGGGGGAGCCTGGTGGGCTGCCGTCAGTGGGGTCACACAGAGTCGGACACGACTGAAGTGACTTAGCAGCAGCAGCATGTGTGTATGTATACACACACACACACACACACACACACACATCTTCCCAGGTGGCACTACAGGTAAAGAACCTGCCTGCCAGTGCAGCAGATATAAGAGACACAGTTTCTATCTCTGGGTTGGGAAGATCCCCTGGAGAAGGAAATGGCAGCCTACTCCAGTATTCTTGCCTGGAGAATCCCATGGACAGAGGAGACTGGTGGGCTACAGTCCATGGGGTCACAAATAGTTGGATATGACTGAAGTGACTTAGCACTGCACTGTTATACATACATATGTATTATACACACACACACACACACACACACACACACATATATATATCAGTTCAGTTCAGTTCAGTCACTCAGTCGTGTCCAACTCTTTGCGACCCCATGAATCACAGCACGCCAGGCCTCCCTCTCCATCACCAGCTCCCGGAGTTCACTCAAACTCATGTCCATTGAGTCGGTGATGCCATCCAGCCATCTCATTCTCTGTCGTCCCCATCTCCTCCTGCCCCCAATCCCTCCCAGCAGCAGAGTCTTTTCCAGTGAGTCAACTCTTCGCATGAGGTGGCCAAAGTATTGGAGTTTCACCTTTAGCATCAGTCCTTCCAATGAACACCCAGGACTGATCTCCTTTAGAATGGACTGGTTGGATCTCCTTGCAGTCCAAGGGACTCTCAAAAGTCTTCTCCAACACCACAGTTCAAAAGCATCAATTCTTCAGCGATCAGCTTTCTTCACAACCGAACTCTCACATCAATACATGACCACTGAACAAACCATAGCCTTGACTAGACAGACCTTTGTTGACAAAGTAATGTCTCTGTTTTTTAATATGCTATCTAGGGTGGTCATAACTTTCCTTCCAAGGAGTAGCATCTTTTAATTTCATGGCTGCATATGTACATATAAAAATCAACAGAATTTAGTTTTTAGAGTAGTTTTAGGTTCACAGCAAAACTGAGCAGAAAGTGGGAGACTCCATAAACCCGCTGTCCCCATACAGGCAACAGTCTCTCCCACCATCGATATCCCACCAGAGTGGTGCATTTGTTTTAATCAATGAACCTACATTGACACGTCATTATCACCCAGAATCTATATCTTACACCAAGGTTTACTCTTGGAGTTGTCCACTTTCCAGGTTTTCACATGTAGTCACAATTATGATATCATGCAGAGTAGTTCTGCCCTAAAAATCCTCTGTGCTTCACCTATTTATACTTCCCCCCACTTCGCCTAGCAACCAACGACCTTTTCATTGTCTCCATAGTTTTGCTGCCAGAATACCATATAGCTGCAATCATACAGTATATAGTCTTTTCAGATTTCCCTCTTTCACTTATTAATATGCATTTAAGGGTGTCTTGGTTGCTTCAAAGTTTTAACAATTACGAACAAAACTGCTCTAAACATCCGTGCACAAGTTTTTGTGGAGATAAAAATTTTAAATTCACTGGGTAAATATCAAGGAGTGAGATTCCTGGATTATATGTTAGTTTTGTAAGGTTAAATATTAGTTTTGTAAGAATCTGACATATTGTCTTCCAAAGTGGCTGTACCATTTTACATTTCTTCTGGCAATGAACAGAGAGTTCCTGTTGCTCTGCAGTCTTGCTGGATTTGATGTTGTTAGTTTTGGATTACTGTTGTTCTCAGAGGTGTTGTTCTATAACAACTTCTAGAACTAACACTGAACAAAGATGTCCTTTTCGTCATAAAGGACTGGAATGCAAAAGTAGGAGATCAAGAGATACCTGGAATAACAGGCAAGTTTAGCCTTAGAGTACAAAATGAAGCAGGGCAAAGGCTAACAGGGTTTAATAAAGAGAACACATGGGTCATAGCAAACACCCTTTTCCAACAACCCAAGAGATGGCTCTACACGTGGACATCCCCAGATGGTCAATATCAAAATCCGACTGATTATGTTCTTTGCAGCTAAAGATGGAGAAGTTCTATATAGTCAGTAAAAACAAGACCTGGAGCTGATTGAGGTTCAGATCATGAGCTCCTTGTTGCAAATTTCAGGCTTAAATTGAAGAAAGGAGGGAAAACCACTAGGTCATTAAGGTATGACTTAAATCAAATCCCTCACAATTATACAGTGAAGGTGATGAATAGATTCATGGGATTAGATCTGGTAGACCGGGTGCCTGAAGAACTATGGATGGAGGTTCACAACATTGTATAGGAGGCAGTGACAAAAACCATCCCAAAGAAAAAGAAATGCAAGAAGGCAAAGTGGTTGCCTGAAGAGGCTTTACAAATAGCTGGGGAAAGAAGAGAAGCAAAAGGCAAGGGAGAAAGGGAAAGATATACTCAGCTGAATGCAGAGTTCCAGAGAACAGTAAGGAGGATAAGAACACTTTATTAAATGAACAATGCAAAGAATATAAGAAACAATAGAGTGGGAAAGACTAGACATCTCTTCAAGAAAACTGGAGATAGCAAGGGAGCATTTCATGTAAGGATGGGCATGATAAAGGACAGAAACGGCAAAGACATAACAGAAGCACAAGAGATTAAGAAGAGGTGGCAAGAACACATGGAAGAACTGTACAAAAAAGATCTTAATGACCCAGATAACCATGTTGGTGAGTTCACTCACCTAAAGCCAGACATCCTGGAGTGTGAAGTCAAGTGGGCCTTAGGAAACATTACTATGAACAAAGCTAGTGGAGGTGATGGAATTCCAGCTAAGCTATTTCAAATCCTAAAAGATGATTCTGTGAAAGTGCTGCACTCAATATGCTAGCAAATTTGGAAAACTCATCAGTGGCCCCAGGACTGGAAAAGGTCAGTTTTCATTTCAATCTCAAAAAAGGGCAATGCCAAAGAACATTCAAACTACTGTACATTTGCACTCATTTCACATGTTAGCGTGGTTATGCTGGAAATCCTTCAGGCTAGGCCTCAGCAGTATGTGAACCAAGAACTTTCAGATGCATAAGCTGGGTTTCAAAGAGGCAGAGGAACCAGAGATTAAATTGCCAGCATCATTTTGATCATAGAAAAAGCAAGAGAATTCCAGAAAAACATCTACTTCAGCTTTACTGACTATGCTAAAACGTTTGACTCTGGATCACAACAAACTGTGGAAAAGTCTTAAAGAGATAAGAGTACCAGATGCCCTTTACCTGTATGCTGAGAAACCTGTATGTGGGTCAAGAAGCAACAGTTAGAACCTAACATGAAACACAAAGTCTGTATATTGTTACCTTGCTTATTTAATTTATATGCAAGGTACATCATGTGTAATGCCAGGAGGGATAAATCACAAGAAGGAATCAAGATTACTGGGAGAAATACCAACATTCTCAGATATGTGAATGGCAGAAAGTTAAGAGGAACTAAAGAGCCTCTTGATAAGGGTGAAAGAGGAGAGTGAAAAAGCTGGCTTGAAACTCAATATTAAAAAAACTAAGATCATGGTATCTGCTCCTATCACTTCATAGCAAATAGAAGGGGAAAAAGTGGAAGCAGTGACAAGAGGTCTGAACTCAGAGAAAACCTAACCTGTTAGAGCCTTCAGTGAAAACCCTGATGACAACAGGACCAGGGTGGATGATCTTGACTTAGGCAATGCTATTTCAAATCCTGAAAAGATGCTATGAAAGTGCTGCACTCAATATGCCAGCAAATTTGGAAAACTCAGCAGTGGCCAAAGGACTGGAAAAGGTCAGTCTTCATCCCAACCCCAAAGAAAGGCAATGCCAAAGAATGCTCAAACTACCACACAATTGCACTCATCTCACATGCTAGTAAAGTCATGCTCAAAATTCTCCAAGCCAGGCTTCAGCAATATGTGAACATATTCCAGATGTTCAAGCTGGTTTTAGAAAAGACAGAGGCACCGGAGATCAAATTGCCAACATCTGCTGGATCATGGAGAAAGCAAGAGAGTTCCAGAAGAACATCTATTTCTGCTTCATTGACTGTGCCAAAGCCTTTGACTATGTGGATCACAATAAACTGTGGAAAGTTCTGAAAGAGATGGGAATACCAGACCACCTGACCTGCCTCTTGAGAAACCTGTATGCAGGTCAGGAAGCAACAGTCAGAACTGGACATGGAACAAGACTGGTTCCAAACAGAAACAGGAGTATGTCAAGGTTGTATATTGTCACCCTGCTTATTTAACTTATATGCAGAGTACATCATGAGGAATGCTTGGCTGGAAGAAACACAAGCTGGAATCAAGATTGCTGGGAGAAATATCAATAACCTCAGATATGCAGATGACACCACCCTTATGGCAGAAAGTGAAGAGGAATTAAAAAGCCTCTTGATCAAAGTGAAAGAGGAGAGTGAAGAGGTTGGCTTAAAACTCAACATTCAGAAAACAAAGATCATGGCATCTGGTCCCATCACTTCATGGGAAATAGATGGAGAAACAGTGGAAACAGTGTCAGACTTTATTTTTTTGGGCTCCAAAATCACTGCAGATGCTGATTGCAGCCATGAAATTAAAAGACGCTTGCTCCTTGGAAGGAAAGTTATGACCAACCTAGATAGTATATTAAAAAGCAGAGACATTACTTTGCCAACCAAGGTCTGTCTAGTCAAGGCTATGGTTTTTCCCGTGGTCATGTATGGATGTGAGAGTTGGACTGTGAAGAAAGCTGATCGCCGAAGAACTGATGCTTTTGAACTGTGGTGTTGGAGAAGACTCTTGAGAGTCCCTTGGACTGCAAGGAGATCCAACCAGTCCATTCTAAAGGAGATCAATTCTGGGTGTTCATTGGAAGGACTGATGCCAAAGGTGAAACTCCAATACTTTGGCAACCTCATGTGGCGAGTTGACTCACTGGATAAGACTCTAATGCTGGGAGGGATTGGGGACGGGAGGAGAAGGGGACAACAGAGAATGAGATGGCTGGATTGCATCACCGACTCAATGGACATGAGTTTGTGTGAACTCCGGTAGTTGGTGATGGAGAGGGAGGCCTGGCATGCTGTGATTCATGGAGTTGCAAAGAGTTGGACACCACTGAGCAACTGAACTGAACTAAAAGTATTTTCTTAAGGGAATTTACTATACCCAGAAACCATATAGTGATAAAAAGCATGAATTCCTTCAGATATCTGAGTTTATATCTATACTCCTTTTACAAATAGTGCGACAACCAAGTTAATTAAATTCTCTAAGCTGTTTCTTCATTTACAAATATGAATAAGAATACCTACTTTATGAAATTATATAAGTTCACAGGTTTTCAAACTCTTGGGGTAGTAAAAATGCTTATTTTATTTTTTCTTAATATTAGTAAACTATGAAATTATGAAAATTTATGAAAAATTCATCAGGAGTCTTGGTTTAGAACCTATATTGCTTTTTGCAGGACAAGTTTATGGGAAGTATTTTCCCTTTTTGAATGTATTGGGCTACTTTTCAAATGTTCTAAAATATTGGAAATTTCATCTCAAATCTGAATAGTAGCAATTTCAGTTAAAACTGGGCTAATGCAAGTTGGACCATAAAGAAGGCTGAGTGCTGAAGAATTGATGCTTTCAAAGTGTGGTGCTGAGATGACTCTTGAGAGTCCCTTGGACAACAAGGAGATCAAACCAGTCAATCCTAAAGGAAATCAGTCCTGAATATTCATTGGAAGGACTGATGCTGAAGCTAAAGCTCCAATACTTTGGCCACCGGATGCAAATAGCTGACTCATTGGAAAAGACCCTGAAGCTGGGAAAGATTGAGGATAGGAAAAGGGGACGACAGAGGATGAGATGGTTGGATGGCATCACTGACTCAATTGACATGAGTTTGAGCAAACTCTGGGAGATGGTGAAGGACAAGGAAGGCTGGTGTGCTGCAGTCCACGGAGTTGCAAAGAGTCGGACATGACTTAGTGACTAAATGACAACAACAGCGATGCAAGGATCAAAATGTGAATGTTTGGATGCCACAATGGAAGACAACTCAGTAGATAACAGTCCTGGCTGCAGTTCAATACACAATTCATAAGCTAAGTCTGGCAGCCAGAAAGTGATATAAAACTTCCAAGATTGTTCAGAGTGTATAAATTTGAAAAATCAGCATAATCTAATTAACATTATGATGATATATCTATCTGGGCTTCCCAGGTAGCTTGGTGGTAAAGAATCCACCTGCCATTGTAGGAGACATAAAAGACAGGGATTTGATCCCTGAGTCAGGGAGATGCCCTGAAGTAGGAAATGGCAATCCACTCTAGTATTCTTGCATGAAAAATCCCATGGATGGAGAAGCCTGGTGGGCCACAGTTCATGGGAATGCAGAGTCAGACATAACTGAGTGACTAAGCATGCAAGATATATCTATTCAATTTTGTATCTTTTTAAACCTTCCTCTGCTGCTGCTGCTGAGTCGCTTTAGTCGTGTCCGACTCTGTGTGACCCCATAGATGGCAGCCCACAGGATTTTCTAGGCAAGAATACTGGAGCAGGTTGCCATTTCCTTCTCCCAAACTTTCCCCTACATATGCTTAAAAGATTATAGTATACGAAGTTAGAAAATTCTTTATCTAGTTTTTTATTTCTATATTAAAACAAAGAATATACCATCTTATGTGATGGAAAACCATAGTTTGATTTTAGGGATGGGAGTGACTGTGCCAATTTCTTTTTTTCTTTTGGAGGAAAAGAAGAAACTAAAATTTCCTCAATTCTTAGTCTCTACATAGACTTCCTCTGTCTTAAAAAATGATTTGTTTTTGAAATCGTAATAGGAGAAAACATTATATGTTGAAAACTTACTATTAAAAAGTTACTTTAAAAATTTAAATGTACTTCTGAGTCCCTAAATCAGAATAATTTATACTAGAAACACTATAGTCTATCAAAGTGGAAAGAGTACATAGGGAAAGGTGAGGCAGTCTGTAGGAAGCTGTTATTAACCCAGGGGTTAGGGGACTGGGAAGAGGTGTTCCACCAGAACCCAGACCAGCAGTCTCAGTAGCTGGTGCCCAGAGGAGATCCTGCAAGAACTGTCACCTTCCTTTCTCCCCTCTCTCATCTTTCAATCTGCCTTTAGTGTCTCTCACAGTCTGAAGAAGCCAGGTAGCAAGGGGTTCTAGGAAACAGTTTGCAGGGGTTAACTCCCTTTGAGCAGAACAGAGCTTGGGAGGGAAGGCAAACAGATCTGAGAGCAAATAGGTATGACTGGCAAAGTCATGGTACAGAGCAGTTTCTCAGCTGAAACACATAATATAGTCTATTTCTATGAATCTGACTTTTTCTTTCTTCCAGATTCCATATACAAGTGATACCTTACAGTTTTTTTGTCTTTATCTATCTGGCTTGTTTCACTTAACATAATGCCTTCAAGGCCCATTCATTTGTTGCAAATGGCAAGATTCCCTTCTTTTCCATGGCTGAAAAATACACCATATCTTCTTTATCAATTTATCCATTATCAGAACACTTATTTCTTTCTATATCTTGGCTACTGTGAATAACTTTGCAATGAATGTGGGGCTGCAGTATATCTCTTTGATATACTGTTTCCATTCCCTTTGGTGATAAACATCCAGCAGTGGGATCGCTGGCTCCTGTGGTATGGTGGGGAAATAGGGAAAGTGACAGTGAGTCCCTCAGTTGTGTCCGACTCTTGCGACCCCTCGGACTGTGGCCCGCCAGGCTCCTCTGTCCATGGGATTCTCCAGGCAAGAGTACTGGAGTGGGTAGCCGTTGCCTGCTCCAGGGGATCTTCCCAACCCAGGGATCGAACCCCGGTCTCCTGCATTGCATGCGGATTCTTTACCATCTGAGCCACCAGGAAGAGGTTGGTAAATAGTACCAGCTGCCAGCTGTAAGATAAATAAGATCTGAGGACCTAATGTAAAACATAGTGACAATAACTGATAACATTATAATATTGAAATTTTCTATGTGAGGTGAAGAATGTCTTAATTAACTAGACGGGGGGATCTTTTCAAAATATATGAGTATATCAAATTGATCACAGTGTGTACTTTAAAAATTTTACTGTATATTTGTCAATTATATCTCAATAAAGCTAAAAAGTACAAAATAGTTCTCAAAAATGCAAAAAAAAAAAAAAAGACTTAATTACTAAGCCAGAGTAGGGGTATTTAAAAAAACACTTCATAAAATGGAATTATCATAGCCCAGTTGAATGTCTTCCAGGATTTTACTGCTTCAGATACTAAGCTAATTACTTTCCATCCACTAATTTTTTTATCCTCAGCAAGGATTTATGCACTATTATCATACAAAACAGAAAAGAATCAGAGACATTAAATAATTTTCCCAAAATTATTTACTTAATTAAGCAACGAAACCAGGATTTGAACCAAGCTCTCTCAGACTCCTATGCTCTATCTACTACTTCAGATATAAAAATAATTAAATAACCATTTAATAAATGAAATATGCCAATCAACATATAGGCCTATTTATTTATAAATTATATATATATATATTATATTTAGTATATATACTAAATATTGAGAATTTGGATTATATCACTTAAACTGGAAAATCAATATAAGTTCACGCCATTGGTCTCAGGCTTATGATTATTTTTTAACTGAACCCATATTTCTCAGCATATCCTCTGACTCATTTGGGGAGCCTCTTAGGAAGTTAGGCCTCATTTCATACATCCTTAGCAATGCTAGTAAAGTCATGCTCAAAATTCTCCAAGCCAGGCTTCAGCAATATGTGAACCGTGAACTTCCAGATGTTCAAGCTGGTTTTAGAAAAGGCAGAGGCACCAGAGATCAAATTGCCAACATCCGCTGGATCATGGAGAAAGCAAGAGAGTTCCAGAAAAACATCTATTTCTGCTTCATTGACTATGCCAAAGCCTTTGACTGTGTGGATCACAATAAACTGTGGAAAATTCTGAAAGAGATTGGAATACCAGACCACCTTACCTGCCTCTTGAGAAATGTATATGCAGGTCAGGAAGCAACAGTCAGAACTGGACGTGGAAAAACAGACTGGTTCCAAATAGGAAAAGGAGTACGTCAAGGCTGTATATTGTCACCCTGCTTATTTAACTTATATGCAGAGTACATCATGAGTAATGCTGGGCTGGAAAAAGCACAGCTGGAATCAGATTGCTGGAAGAAATATCAATAACCTCAGATATGCAGATGACACCACCCTTAGGCAGAAAGTGAAGAGGAATTAAAAAGCCTCTTGATGAAAGTGAAAGAGGAGAGTGAATAAGTTGGCTTAAAACTCAACATTCAGAAAACAAAGATCATGGCATCTGGTCCCATCACTTCATGGGAAATAGATGGGGAAACAGTGGAAACAGTGTCAGATTTTATTTTTTGGGGCTCCAAACTCACTGCGGATGCTGATTGCAGCCATGAAATTAAAAGACGCTTACTCCTTGGAAGGAAAGTTATGACCAACCTAGATAGTATATTAAAAAGCAGAGACATTACTTTGCCAACCAAGGTTTGTCTAGTCAAGGCTATGGTTTTTCCCATGGTCATGTATGGATGTGAGAGTTGGACTGTGAAGAAAGCTGATCGCCGAAGAATTGATGCTTTTGAACTGTGGTGCTGGAGAAGACTCTTGAGAGTCCCTTGGACTGCAAGGAGATCCAACCAGTCCATTCTAAAGGAGATCAATTCTGGGTGTTCATTGGAAGGACTGATGCTAAAGCTGAAACTGCAATACTTTGGCCACCTCATGTGAAGAACTGACTCACTGGAAAAGACTCTGATGCTGGGAGGGATTGGGGGCAGGAGGAGAAGGGGACGACAGAGAATGAGATGACAGGATGGCATCACCAACTAGATGGACATGAGTTCGAGTTACCGGGAGTTGGTGATGTACAGGGAGGCCTGGCATGCCGTTATTCAGGGGGTCTCAAAGAATCAGACACGACTGAGCGACTGAACTGAACTGAACTTTCAATGCCTGCCTAGGAATCTGCATTTGAAACAAGCTCCATAGCAGATTCTTAAGTATATTAACATTTGACAATTCCCATAGTAATTCTGTATTTGGTCATACTAACTCTCTTATCAAGAGTTATTTTAAAGTAATTTTCATTTTAGAAAAGGAAAAGAAGTTGACCAAAGTTAAAAAATAAACCCACTACACCCTACTTTGACCAAAACCAAACAACCTACTATCTTCTACATAGAATCTTAATTCAAAGATGCGAAGCCAAAGATAAATACCACAGAATTTCACTTACATGTGTAATCTAAAAAAATGAAACAAATGGACAAACGTAACTACAGAGAACAAATAGATGGTTGCTGGCAGGGGGAGTTGGGGAGGGGTGGGGAGAGGAAATGCGTGAAATGGGCAAGGGAGATTAAGAGGTACAAACCTCTAGTTACAAAATAAATGAGTCATGAGGATGAAATATACATCCAATAATATTGTAAAATATTTGTATGGTGACAGATGGTAACCAGACTTATCATGGTGATCATTTCACAATGTATAGACATATCAAAACACTATATAAAAAGGCACAGTTCAAATGTTAAATTTTCAATTTATCATCCTATCATCATGCACTTTGAACACTTTGATATTATCTCAAAAATTATTTTCTCAGTATGAATAGCTATTTTTAAAGTCTTTGCTTATTACATTATCTTTAAAGGTGGAAGATTTTCATTATTTTCCAGTTTTTTTCTCAACTATATATGATATCTTACATAGACCAATATGCTTTTATATTTCTTTCAATTGCCAAATTTGTTAAACTATGTATTTATATAGGCTGCATCTACTAACATGTTCCAAAAGTTCCTAAAAATACATTTCTTTGTCTCATTCTAATAAAAACAAAATAAAACAAAAGCAGGATGATTCAGGAAAACATAAAGCTTCTTCAGACTGGTGATATATATAAAGAGTAACATGATATAAAATTTAGACATTTGACTTCTAAAAATTTAGCCAAGTTACAAATAATCCAGGTTATATAGTAACTCTAAAATTCAGTAAACCAAATTTCTTATATAAAAAAGAAACTTAAAGGTACAATATTTTAGTGGAAATCTTAAACTATTCCTGAAGAGTCACAACTACCAACTGATTAATTACTTAATAAGATTATTATTACTATCAGCAGCAGTGGATACCTAGCTCTATTCACATTAAAATTAATTTTGTTACCTAATTCAATTTAGCAATAATTTGAACATAATATCTTGATTTCATTTAATACATGAAAAATTGGGACTTCAGTTGCCTGAAAATACATCTATTTCATTTTTATCCTTCTGATAGAGCTTTCCTCAGTTTTTTAATTCCTGAGAAAATCTGAACCAGGAAAGAAACTAGTTTTATAATATAGAATCATATAAGAATTTATGATGAATACTAGGCAATTAATATATAACAGATGAACTATCTAATCCAAATCATAAACTAGTCATGTATATCCATATATATGCTAGTCATTTATATAAATACATGCATGCATTCATGCTAAATCGCTTCAGTTGTGTCCGACTCTTTGCGACCCCATGGACTGTAGCCTTCTAGGCTCCTCTGTGCAGGGGATTCTCCAGGCAAGAATACTGGAGTGCATTGTCATTGCCTTCTCCAATATAAATACATTGTATAATCCAAATCACAAGCTTATTCAATCATTTAATAAACACTTATTGAACTATACAAAACACAGGTAGTGTCTAGGTTCTTGGGATGCATCAATGAACAAATAAAAACCCTTGTCTAATGGAGCTTGTATTTTAGTAGAAGGAGGTGATAAACAAGCAAAATAAAGACCAAATTACATCGTATGGCAGAAGGTAACCAGTGCTATTGGATAGCAGAAATATTAGGGCAGCATAAAGCATGAGGTAGATGCTAATCTTAAATAGAGGGTCCAATGTAGGCCTCATGTGAGCAAAGCTTTGAAGAAATTGAAAATAAGTCATTTTTGTTTTATAAATATGATCATAAATAATAAAATACAACTCTTTCTAGAAATACTCCCTTATACATTAATTTTTCTGTGATCAATGATCTTTTATTATTTATGTGTTTTCTCTTTTGTTAGATTCTCATCTCCTTGAAGAGAAGAACTGAGTCTTATTCATTTTTCTTTTCCAAGCCCCTGGTACTGGGCTTGGTGCAATATTTGGAGAATGGAAACTGAATTGCTTAGTAAGATATGTTTAGAAAGAGCTTTGAGAATTCTGGCAATGGGATTTTCATCACTGGAATGAAAACAAACCACTGCCATATTTTTTCTCCTTGTTTCTTTAAAACTGTATATAAACCATATTCCATGAATCCCCAATTTTACAATTTTCTCAGAACTAGGAGAAAAATTGTCAATAGTGGAGTCCTAGTATGCATAGACTTAGCAGCAGCAGCAATATGCATAGAAGGAAATAGAGTAATTCTTAATTTTGTTTTTTTATCTTAAATAATAACAGTTAAAATACGTGTTAACACATCCAACCTACAAAAGTAATATGAAACAGTTAAGCAATTAAAAACCCAGGATCTTTAACCAACCTAACTTTTTAATAGTGTAAGTTAGACTCCAGTGATTTTGAGTAGTAGGCATAATTCTTGGGTGTTTGGGCAATTATTCTGTTTCCCCACATAGGCCACTTATAACTTCATCACAGTTGAGATAGAGTGAGAATCCCTGGGTGACAGTAATAACCAGACTATAAAAAAAGAAGGAAATCAAGCACTTTTGGAGGTAAGGTTGATAAAGTGAACTTTGAGAAACTGCTATCAGAGAGATGCAAAGAAATAATAGTCCCAAAGTAGGCATCAGGTTCTGTGAACAACAGTCACGAGGAGAAGATCAGTAAAATACCATAGGACAGTAAAACAAAAACATCACCAACAACTATGTCTCTGTATCTGGATCTGGATCTATATCAGCAGCCATGACTACATGGATAAATACACGAATCAGATATAGACATAAATCTCCTAAACTTGGTCTCAGAGGATTTCTCCAACATCCTTATGACACAAGGTTGGAAATTAATACCAGAACTACACTGCTTTCTTAGTGCTTTATAGTATATCATCTAAAACATATTCAAAATTAATATAATAATAAATTGTATAAAGGTCATGGTCAGTTCAGTAATTCTTAACTAATGGTCATTCTAATTTTTTTTATAGTAACTTAAAGAATATCAGATTAATTAAGGATAAATTTGAGCTCTGGCTGGAGCTAATTGAATATGGCAGCACTATAATCTGTGTTACTGTTGGTGTGTTAACTATTTGATAAGCATAGATTTTAAAAAATTGGAGTGAATTCTCTCAATCTAGATATCCAACACAACAAAGCCCCTAAACTCCTTTCTCTAAGGGTAGATTATTGCTAATTCCTTTCAAGCCCCAGAGTTGTCTTGAAAGCTAGTGAGCTTTTATTAACATTTTGTACTTGGTTTCCATCTTTTGCTAAAAGCAAGACTGAAATTTAAAAAGTGCTACAGAAGGTGCTAAGCAATTTGGTTTAAGTGCTGCACAGTATTGGCAGGACTAAATGTGATCCTCTGAATGTGTCTGACACAGCAACTCTTGGAATATGTACTGAGAATTTCTGAGAAACTTGTAGGCTATGCCTTGTATATTACCTACATTTAACAATTTCAGACTTTGCTCACACTCCAGGAGTGGCCACTGAAATGATGACCGACCGTCCCCAGTGCCACCTGGACTTTAGTGGTCTCAGTAGAGCCAAGGGAGAAGGAATTTTCCTGCTTGGACAGGCACTCAATTCATAGAAAGGAGTAACAACCAATGAACAGCATAAATTTATGTTACATACTTTCTCCCAAGATAGTACAAATTAACAGAAAATTCAAACAGCAAGGGTCTATCTACTTTTCCTTTCAGTCCTTACCTTTTTTAATACATAAAATTATCAAGTTTCCTTTTAGCCCTATTAAACAAGGAATAAAGGAATTAGCTACCATAAGCCTATAACCATTCCATGTCCATAGCTATGGAACCATATCATAGCTATCACAAGAGAGGAAACATTCTCTCTCTGAATAAACAAAATCCTCACTTCATTGCATAGTGCACAGGTAAATATAGCTTTGAACTCAATTCTACTTTCATTCTGGCCAACTTCTCAGTGACCTCTGGCAAATGACTACTTTTTTGGTGCCCCTTTTAGCAGACAAAAAGAATATACAGGGCAATCTTTTGACCCTTAGTTGATGATTATAAAAGTGCTCAAATTTTAGGAAAAGGTGTGTTCTCTGACAAAATATTACTTTGGGTAAGCTCTTTTTGTAAATCATATTGAGGGCAAATACATTTTAGGAAAATGAAATTGTGTTAAGAAACTACAGCCTACGTGTTACTCAGTTGGTAAATGCTTACTGAGTCCCTTCTAGGAGCTGGACGTGTTGTTAGATACATTGCTGTATTCATAGAATGATATGATGTTTGTGCTAAAGAGGTGTATTTCTTGTGCTTAATAAAATATTATCTAGAATCAGGTGGATCTGGTTTTTAATTCAGGCTTCATCATTTACTAATTGTACAACCTAGAGCAGGACATAGGCTGTTTAAGCCCCAGCTGGCTCATTTGTAGCGTGAACATTGTAACTGCACTTGTGTGAATCTTAAATGAGGTGCATGGCATAAAGACACTAATGTATAGCTATTTTCCTTACTGTATAGAAACCAGCAGGAATGAACTGTTACTGTTTTGTTTCCTTCCTTCCTTTTGGCCCCTCCATCACCCTCCCCTTCTTTTCCCTTCCTCTCTGAGGTGGCCTGAATCCCTCTATTTCTGTGGCAAGGGTGGGATGCAGCATAAGGACAATTTCCTTTTACGGTGATAGGGCTCAGGACAAACTACCCCATTCACATCTTGATGTGTGTGCCTGTGTGCTCAGTCACTTCAATTGTGTCTGACTCTTTGTGACTCCATGGACCGCAGCTCCATGTCCTGGAGTGGTTAAAAATGCCATAATAGTAGGTGTCACTAATTACATGCTTACTATTTGCCGGACACTATGTTGAATCTGTCCTCTGTCCGTGGAATCTTTCTGGCAAGAATACTGGAGTGGGCTGCCATGCTCTCCTCCATGCTTCATTCATATTTTGGCAGAGTGAATATTTTAAGTGGAAGGTATTAGAGAAAATGGCAGGTCTGAACTCTCCCGAACCCCTCTCTGACAGCTCAGAAAACCCTCGTGTGAGAGGTGCCTTTCCTGTACCAGGAAGAAGGGCACATCCTTGTCTCTGAAGACAGAGGGATGCCAAGGAAGACTCTGAACAATAGGCCCTGCTGAGTTTCCCTCAGTTACTACACTGACCTCCTCAACTTAGCCCACCCTTCCAGACTATCCACTCTTCCTCAAACCTGGCATGCAATACTCAGGTCTAACTCCTTCCTTGGATCTTCATTTCCTTATGAAGTCTCCTGTGTCAGGTAAAACTTTTAATATTAAATAAAACTGTACGCTTTTCTCTTATTACTCTGTCTTCGTCAGTTTAATTTTCAGACCCAGCATAGGACGGACCCTGAAAGTGAAAGTTGTTCAGTCATGTTCGACCCTTTGCGACCCCCTTGCGACCCCATACAGTCCATAGAATTCTCCAGGCCAGAATACTGGAGTGGGTTGCCCTGTTCTCCTCCAGGGGATCTTCCCAACCCAGGGATCGGACCCAGGTCTCCCGCATTGCAGACAGATTCTTTACCAGCTGAGCCACAAGGGAAGCCTAAGAATATTAGAGTGAGTAGCCTATCCCTTCGCCAGTGGATCTTCCCAACTCAGGAATCAAACTGGGGTCTCTTGCATTATAGGTGGATTCTTTAACAACTGAGGTATCATGGAAGCAAGAGGGACCCTAAAAGGGTTGGGGAAAAAAAATCTGTGGTCTTTTTGTACATGTGTAAACTTAAGCTCATTGCTGGAAATATACCAGAGAAAAGGAAAGCAGAGGTAGAAGGAGGAGGAGAGAGACTTTTCCCAGGCTGGGATAAGTCCAGAAATCTGTGGATCCCAAGAGGAGCAGGAGCCTGCACTCACATCTACTGCCCTGGTGGGTGGTGGCATAGCCTTGATAGGCACTTCCGTGGTACTCCTCATAGGCGGGACCCAGACTCCCAGCCTCGAAACAACCCCACAACCAGGCTTGGCACAGAAATGCAAAGGCTGCCTGCTTGGCCATTTTAATGAAGTTTATAATAGCTGCATAAAAGAGGACCAAAGAACACAGAGGCTGTTCCCCATTTTCTGGAAAGCACACAGAACTCACATGCTTCTGGGTGATCCCAGCAAAGAATAAATCTGAGATTTTCTAATGAGTTTGGCAGGATTGGGTTTGGTATATAATTTGATTTAAAGACTGTAAATATATACAACTTTTTTATATCAGGTTCAACATAGTGTCTGGCAAATAGTAAACATGTAATTAGTGATACCTACTATTATGGCATTTTTAACCACTATAGAAAACATTCTTGTTTCTTTAGTCCTTCTAAAATATTAGCTGTTTGGAAAGACTGCTAGGTTTTGTGTGCTACATTAACCATCAGAATCTGAGTAGTTCATGTGTTTTGATGTATTGTAGAATGGCTGCAATACTTTGGCCACCTCATGCGACGAGTTGACTCACTGGAAAAGACTCTAATGCTGGGAAAGGTTGGGGGCGGGAGGAGAAGGGGACGACGGAGAATGAGATGGCTGGATGGCATCACCGACTCTGTGGACATGAGTTTGAGTGTACTCCGGGAGTTGGTGATGGACAGGGAGGCCTGGCGTGCTGTGATTCATGGAGTCGCGGAGAGTCGGACACGACTGAGCGACTGAACTGAACTGAACTGAGAATGGCTGTAATATCCAGACTGCAGCACAGCAGGAATGTATGTTAAGATATGGATTGGGAATTGTCAAATATCTGGAGCCATCACCTCATTGTCAGCTAAGATTTCTGTTCATGTACTTGTATGAGTGAGACAGAGTCCATCTGAAAATTTCAGGGCAAAGCAGTTTTGAAATGCGTTTCTTCGATCTCTCCGGCCATACAGTTGAACTTGGAGGCTTGATGCTGGAACAGAAACCATTATATGGAGGGAATGGAGTAAACCCACAGAGGTTCTAACCAAGTGCAAGTCTAACCTAGCTGCAGGAAACCTCACTTAACTTGCAGATCTTTGCATTAGTGTAAGTAGCTTTTTGCAGGAAAAGAGCTCTTTGCAGGAAGGAGCTCTCTGCAGGAGGCCTCTTTTGTCTTGTCACTTTGGCAAAGCTATATTTTAACTAACCGCCAGCCTAAGCACACCTTTCAAATCTTTTGATCACACAGCACTTTGCCTAACCTGTTGGTTCTTTCCTTAGATCAAAGAAACAGAAATGAAAAATAAGTAATTAAAACATGAGCACACCTTTTCCTCAGCTTCCTCTTTAGTACTCTCACGAACTGTGAACAAAATAGCATCCAAAGAAAGATGACAAGGGTCAACAAGCCTACACATTTGTGACACAAGTCCACCCTCTCTCAAGATTGCTGGTCTTCTGACTAAAACAACTTTTTCCATTTCTACCAACATTTGTCTCTCGTACGGAATTTTGAGCAGCCAGACCTGACTTTGGTTAACATTCAGTTCAGTTCAGTTCAGTCACTCAGTTGTGTCCAACTTTTAACACACATTCCTGCTGTGCTGCAGTCTGGATATTACATCCATTCTACAATACGTGCAACACACCAGGCCTCCCTTTCCATCACAAACTCCTGGAGTTCACCCAAACTCATGTCCATTGAGTCAGTGATGCCATCCAACCAACTCATCCTCTGTCGTCCCCTTCTCCTCCCACCCTCAATCTTTCCCAGCAGCAGGGTCTTTTCAAATGAATCAGCTCTTTGCATCAGGTGGCCAAAGTATTGGAGTTTCAGCTTCAACATCAGCCCTTCCAATGAATACCCAGGACTGATCTCCTTTAGGATGGACTGGTTGGATCTCCTTGGAGTCCAAGGGACTCTCAAGAGTCTTCCCCAACACCACAGTTCAAAAGCATCAATTCTTTTGCACTCAGCTTTCTTTATAGTCCAACTCTCACATCCATACGTGACCACTGGAAAAACTATAGCCTTGCCTAGACGGACTTTTGTTGACAAAGTAATGTCTCTGCTTTTTAATATGCTGTCTAGGTTGGTCATAACTTTCCTTCAAAGGAGTAAGCATCTTTTAATTTCACGGCTGCAATCACCATCTGCAGTGATTCTGGAGCCCCAAAAAATTAAGTCAGCCACTGTTTCCAGTGTTTCCCCATCTATGTGCCATGAAGTGATGGGACTGGATGCCATAATCTTAGTTTTCTGAATGTTGAGCTTTAAGCCAACTTTTTCATTCTCCTCTTTCACTTTCATCAAGAGGCTCTTTAGTTCTTCTTCACTTTCTGCCATAAGGGTGGTGTCATCTGCATATCTGAGGTTATTGACATTTCTCCCAGCAATCTTGATTCAAGCTTGTGCTTCCTCCAGCCCAGCGTTTCTCATGATGTAATCTGCATATAAGTTAAATAAGCAGGGTGGCAATATACAGCCTTGACGTACTCCTTTTCCTATTTGGAACCAGTCTGTTGTTCCATGTCTAGTTCTAACTGTTGCTTCCTGACCTGCATACAGGTTTTTCAAGAGGCAGGTCAGGTGGTCTGGTATTCCCATCTCTTTCAGAATTTTTCACAGTTTATTGTGATCCACATAGTCAAAGGCTTTGGCATAGTCAATGAAGCAGAAGTAGATGGTTTTCTGGAACTTTCTTGCTTTCTCCATGACCCAGCAGATGTTGGCAATTTGATCTCTGGTGCCTCTGCCTTTTCTAAAACCAGCTTGAACATCTGGAAGTTCACGGTTCATGTATTGCTGAAGCCCGGCTTGGAGAATTTTGAGCATAACTTTATAGCGTGTGAGATGAGTGCAATTGTGTGGTAGTTTGAGCATTCTTTGGCATTGCCTTTCTTTGGGATTGGAATGAAAACTGACCTTTTCCAGTCCTGTGGCCACTGCTGAGTTTTCCAAATTTGCTGGCATATTGAGTGCAGCACTTTCACAGCATCATATTCCAGGATTTGAAATAGCTCAACTGGAGTTCCATCACCTCACTTCTGACAATTCCTGAGAACTGTACTGTCAGCACTCCTCTATCACCCTCACCCAGGAATTTAAGAAACAGAAAATCACAGAAGAGAAAGTCATGCTAACATAGAATCACTAATAGTTCAAACATCCAAATTCTCAAAAAGAAAAATATTAAGACCTCTATCCCCATTACTGCTCAAGTTACTCTTTTTGAATACATTTTAATTTCTTTATTGGACCTGATGAAAGTATACCAAGAAATGTCATTTTACCAAATGTTTCAAAATTAACAACTGTTTTGAAGTGAACACTGAAAAAGCTTTATGTTAAAGTAAAATCTCTTTTTTCTTCCATGGAACTGCTCCTTGACTTAAAAAACACAGCTTGAAAAAATCTGAACTGAACAAACAGGTAGGAAAATAGATGCAGAGAGAGGTAAGTAACTTGCTTAAAGTTATCTGGTTTAGTAGAGGCAAAGTTCTGTTTCCAGAGCTGTGTACTTAATCACTCTGTTGTGCATTTTTGACTGTTACTTGTGTTCCACTTTTCTAAGCTTCTTATTGGTGTCCTTTGCCCACTGTTATAATCCTCAGAAATGATGTAAAGTTCTTAGAATATTAAACCTTTGATATATACTTGTTTGGAACACTTCCTTCAGTTTTTTCTTTATCTTTTACATTGTTTACATATTTTGAAGGTTAAAAATATGTTTTTTGTTATTTAACAATTTTTCAAGTCTATATCTATCAGTCTTTTGACACATATTTAACTACTCTTTTAGGTTATAAAAATATTTGCTTTTGTAATTTCCTTCATTTCTTTTTTTTCCTTCCTCCCTTCCTTTACCACTTGTGTTTTTTAAAAAAATTATGAAAACAATAGACTGCATATATATTTTTTCAAACAATATCACATTCCCTTCCAACCCCACTCCTATCTAGCAGTCAGGAGATGGTGGTTAAAAATCACTTTTCAGCTTTTTACCACAGTTGTTCATCTGCTGAATCCTTATGTATTTTGAAAGGTTTAGTAAGTAATAATAACATATTTTATAGTCTTGAATTATCACCACTTTACTAGAATGAACCCAACATTGATATGATATATTGTTCTTTTAACATACCATGTGATAAGAATTTCATTTTAAAGTAAGAAATTTCTTGTAACTCATTTTAACATGTAACAAATCATAAACCTCTTAACCAAATGGCTTTATGTAAAGTGATTTAAATGACTGTATATTTTGAGTCAATTTTTGATCAATTAGAAGTAAAAGGAAAGAAAGGAATTCTAAAGTTATAAGTGAAAAGGGAAATAAGGTTTACAAAATTTGAGCTACATACATTTTCTGTGTACTGACTAGCTATGAATATAACTCTTTGGGGGCCAGTTTCCTGAGGTAAGCACTTGGATGAGCCTTTAAAACCAAACATCCAGAAATTTTAAATAGTTGAGTTTCCTAAATCTTTAACTTACAGAACAACAAGCACAGTGAAAACTGCTTTATTCCAAAAAGAACCATGTTTTACCAAGAAAAAGGAAACAAAGTGCAGCATTGGCTTGGAGACATAAAAATTTCACGGACATCTTCTAACCCTCTTAATTGTTGCTTTATATTGAAATTGGTCATTCTATCAGGTAAGTGGTCTGTTCAATTCAGTTCACTCGCTCAGTCATGTCCGACTCTCTGCGACCCCATGAATCACAGCACGCCAGGCCTCCCTGTCCATCACCAACTCCCAGAGTTCACTCAAACTCATGTCCACAGAGTTGGTGATGCCATCCAGCCATCTCATTCTCTGTCATCCCCGTCTCCTCCCGCCCCCAATCCCTCCTAGAATCAGACTCTTTTCCAGTGAGTCAACTCTTCGCATGAGGTGGCCAAAGTATTGGAGTTTCACCTTTAGCATCAGTCCTTCCAATGAACACCCAGGACTGATCTCCTTTAGAATGGACTGGCTGGATCTCCTTGCAGTCCAAGGGACTCTCAAGAGTCTTCTACCTTGGCATAATAAAGGCTAAGCTAGCCAGCACTTTCCAACCCACCTCCTGTTGTTGTATTTTTCTGATTTTGCTGTTGTTGTTCAGTCATCCAATCATGTCTGACTCTTTGCGACCCCGCGGACTGCAACATGGCAGGTCACCCTGTCCCTCACCATCTCCTGGAGTTTGCCCAAGTTCACGTCCATTGGTTCAGTGATGCTGTCCAGTCATCTCATCCTCTGATGCTCTCTTCTTCTTCTGCCCTCAATCTTTCCCAGCATCAGGGACTTTCCCAGTGAGTCAGCTGTTTGCATCAAAAGACCAAAATATTGGAGCTTCAGCATCTGTCCTTCCAATGAGTATTCAGGGTTGATTTCCCTTAAAATTGACTGGGTTGATCTTGCTATCCAAGGGACTTTCAGGAATCTTCTCCAGCACCATAGTTCAAAGGCATCAATTCTTTGATGCTCCATCTTCCTTGCTGTCCAGCTCTCACAACCATATGTGACCACTGGGAAGACTATAACCTTGACTATACGGACCTTTGTCAGCAGAGTAATGTCTCTGCTTTTCAATGTACTGTCTAGGTTTTTCATAGCCTTCATCTTTTGATTTCACAGCTGCAGTTACCAACCACAGTGATTTTAGAGCCCAAGAAGAGGAAATCTGTCACTACTTCCACATTTCCCCCTTCTATTTGCCATGAAGTAATGGCGCTGGGAGTTCACGGTTCACATATTGCTGAAGCCTGGCTTGGAGAATTTTGAGCATGACGTTACTAGCATGTGAGATGAGTGCAATTGTGCGCTAGTTTGAGCATTCTTTGGCATTGCCTTTCTTTGGGATTGGAATGAAGACCTCTTCCAGTCCTGTGGCCACTGCTGAGTTTTCCAAATTTGCTGGCACATTGAGTGCAGCACTTTCACAGCATTATATTTCACGATTTGAAATAGCACAACTGGAATTCCATCACCTCCACTAGCTTTGTTCGTAGTGATGCTTTCTACGGCCCACTTGACTTCACATTCTAAGATGTCTGGCTCTAGGTCAGTGATCACATTATCGTGACTATCTTGGTCATGAAGATATTTTTTGTACAGTTCTTCTGTGTATTCTTGCCATCTCTTCTTAATATCTTCTGCTTCTGTTAGGTCCATACCATTTCTGTCCTTTATCGAGCCCATCTTTGCATGAAATATTCCCTTGGAATCTCTAATTTTCTTGAAGAGATCTCTTATTTTTCCTATTCTGTTGTTTTCCTCTATTTCTTTGCATTGATTGCTGAGGAAGGCTTTCTTATCTCTCCTTGCTATTCTTTGGAACTCTGCATTCAGATGCTTATATCTTTCCTTTTCTCCTTTGCTTTGCTGAAGAATGCTCAAACTACTGCACAATTGCACTCATCTCACACGCTAGTAAAGTCATGCTCAAAATTCTCCAAGCCAGGCTTCAGCAATATGTGAAGCGTGAACTCCCAGATGTTCAAGCAGGTTTTAGAAAAGGCAGAGGCACCAGAGATCAAATTGCCAACATCTGCTGGATCATGGAGAAAGCAAGAGAGTTCCAGAAAAACACCTATTTCTGCTTCATTGACTATGCCAAAGCCTTTGACTGTGTGGATCACAATAAACTGTGGAAAATTCTGAAAGAGATTGGAATACCAGACCACCTGACCTGCCTCTTGAGAAACCTGTATGCAGGTCAGGAAGCAGGGTGACAGCAGACAGCCCTGTCATACTCCTTTCTCAATTATCAACCAATCAGTTGTTCCGTACAGGGTCTAACTGTTGCTTCTTGACCTGCATACACATTTGTCATAGCAAAATACCACAGCCTGGGTGGCTTATAAACAACAGAAATTTATTTATCACAGTTCTGGAGTTTGGGAGTTGAAGATGAAGGTGTCTACATGGCCAGGTTTTGCTTCTGGTGAGAGCCCTCTTCCTGACTCACAGGTGGCCATCTGTCCTTTGTGGTGTAACATGGTGGAAGAGTCTGGGGGTATCCATGAGACCTCTTTTATAAGGATACTAATCCCAATCTAGTCATCTCCAAAAGCTTCACCTTCTAATACAATTGTTAGGGGAAGCACACTGATTGAAACCGCCCACTCTGGCCAGGCACCATAGTAACCATTTGCATGAGTTGTTTTATGACAGGAGCTCCTGATAAGGAATACGGAACTAATAAGCCACCACCAACCAGAAGAGTTTAGGAAAGGTGGAAAGGAGACACCATGTGTCCATCCACTTCCCAGAATCCCTCTCGCTAGCATCCATCTTGATGAGTGATGCGTGCACCATCAGGAAAGACTCTGAATCAGAATGATTGGCCAAAGACCACCTGGAAACTAATCCCATCACCATAAAACCCGAGACTGCCAGCCATGAGGCAGAGCAGTTCTCCTGGGGTCCCTTACTCTACTGCTCTCCACCAGGGTGCTCTTTCCCAATAAAATCTCTTGCTTTGTCAGCACATATGTCTCCTTGGACAATTCTTTTCCGAGTGTTAGACAAGAGCCCAGTTTCGGGCCCTGGAAGGGGTTCCCTTTCCTGTAACACAGTCACTTTGGGGGTTCACATTTCAACATGCATATCTGGGGGAACATAAACATTCAGACCATTGAATTCAGTTACAGGAAATGGCCAGATGACTGTTGTTTACTTTCCCTTGGGGCAAGAAGGAATGAGAGGGTGAAGAAGCAGATTAAGTTAAGGAATACTTAGAGTTCAACTTCTCAAAAAATTGAAAATTTCCAGACACATGGGTATGTTTCTGGATTTTTGATTAATAGCTGTCCTTTTATTTACTCATAAACTCTGGGAGAAAAAAAAATTAAAAAAACAATCTGGAAGAGTCAACTTCAGTTATTTTACTGAAAACTTTGATAAGCCAGTGTCCTCATGCCAAAGAACAGACCTTTTATGGTATTCTGATTGAAGGATATGCATTTACTAAAGTTGGTGCTAAAAGACTCTTGGTCATCATTTAAACAGGATTTATTTCAGTTAGAAACATAAGGAAGTGTATGTGGTTTCCTCTTAGAATGATGTGCTGTGCTGTACAATGCTCAGTCATGTCCAACTGTTTGCGACCTCAAGGACTGTAGCCTGCCGGGCTCTTCTGTTCATGGAATTTTCCAGGCAAGTATACTGGAGTGGGTTGCCGTTTCCTCCTCCAGGGTATCTTTCCAACTCAGGGATCGAACTTATATCTCTTGCATCTCCTGCATTGGCAATCAGATTCTTTACCATCGAGCCACCTGGGAAGCCCCTTAGCATGATGGGATAGTGGTATTATTATCTCCTGGTATGACAGTATCAGTACAACTTTAGTTGATGGAATGAGAAAAAAAATTTTGAAGAGGAAAGCAAATAGACGAGGGGGAGTATAATAACAAAGAGAACCTCTAAACTCATTCCTTTAAAATATAAGAAAATATTTTAGAAATCGTGTGTTGAAAATTGTTATAGGCTGAAACTAGTCCGCATAAATTCATGTTGAAGGCCCAGGACCTCAGAATGGTATCTGGATTTGTATCTGGTATCAGATATGTATCTGGGGACAGGGCTTTTAAAAGGTAATTAAGATAAAATGAAGCCATTCAATTAGGCCCCAACTCAATAAAACTGGTGTTCTTCTAAGAGGGGACATGAACACAGACACACATAGAGGGAAGATCATATGAAGATACAGACAGAAGATGGCCAACTACAAGCCAAGTTCAGAGAGACCGCAGAAGAAACCAATCTAGTCAACACATTGACCTTGGACTTCCAGACTTCTGGACTATGAGAAAATAAATTTCTGCTGTTTAAGCCACCCAATTTGAAGTACTTTCTTATGATCACCCAAACAAACTAAAGAAGCAAAGTGTATACCCATCTGAGATAAAAGTGAGAAAACATAAGACCCACAAAAAGAAGTGATATGAAACCACACTTGACTCCATATTCCTTTCCTCCCAATGAAATTTCATTTTCTTGTTGACTGATGTTATAAATCTGGAATTGGTCTAGCACCAAATGGTGTCATGGAGAGGGTGGGGCCAATTACATCACCATGAAAGAGTCAACATGAGCCCTGATGAGGCCACGACTGTGGCTCCAGGTCAGGGTTTCCAGATCTCCCTCAGTGCGTGGAGGCAATCTTCTCTCAGCAGAACGAGGATGTTGAGGATGTGGTACTTTATAGAAGGAAACTCAATCTTAGGAAGATTTGTATGAGACTAGAGGAAGATCAGCGGCTTGGTATCTTGCCCATGTCAGTTTACATTGCAGGATTCCCTTTGGTGGGATTCAAGGCAGGCTACTCCAAAATATGATACCTTGACATATTAAATATTTTAAGCTGAGGGAGTTGGAGAAAACAGCAGAAGCAAGAAGATCACCCTAATTTTGTCCCCACCCTGTTTCCTAAAACAGATCATAAATTCCTCATGAGAGGTGTCTTCCCTATATCTGGAGGAAAGGAGCATCTTTACCTTTAAATACAAAGGATGCCAAGAAGAATCTGAATGAAAAGGACTTGTAAGTGTTCCTGTGTATTCACCCTTCATCAAAACTAGCATCAAATACTCAAGTCGAACTATTTCTTTGAGTCTTCATTATCTCATGAAGGCTCCCAAATCACATAAAACTTATAATAAATAAATGTGTATACTTTTCTCCTGTTAATCTGTTTTTGTCCCTTTAATTTTCAGATGCAGCCAGAGACCCTAAGGAGGGTCAAGGAAAACTTTCTTTCCTTACACCTTGGTAGAGCTTTTTGGACTTGAAACTCCTCCAAGAGAGACAGCTTCCTCAACTCCTACCCTTATCAAGAAACACTGATGCACAGAAATTACCAGTAAGGGTTCCTCCCTTCTTTCCAAAGACACCATCAAAGGCAGATGGACTTAGGAAGAGAGGGTGTGTTTTAGTTTTTAGGTGACTAAGTCAGAGCAGTACCCACAGGAAAAAGGTATTTTCTTCTGACCCTGCTATGCATCTGTTTAAATCTTTTTCTATTAAGAGTGAAGCTTGTCTTTGTAAAAACAGGAGTCTTGCAATATAGTTAAGCTGGTGTGACCTTCAGTGATCTGCCAGTAGATGTTGGTTTCATTAAACAAGTTATTTGGCCGGAAGGCAAATATGTTACAGTATTATCTGCTCATGCTGAAAAGCAAATATAAAATGGGTGTCTGTGCATAAGAAAAGAGAATAAATGGAGCCTCTGACAAGGCAACTGCTTTATCAAGCATTCTGTGCCTCCTCCCTGTTTTGCATTTTCAGATGCAGAAATCTAGGTTATTAAAGCTTCCAATGGTGTTAGTAAAATATAAGTTCCTGACGCATGTTTGCTTATAATGAAATATAGGTACTTCTGCATATTTGCTTTAAGCACATTTGGAACAAGGAGATATTTCCATTTAGGTTTTGCTGACACTTTTGCAAACAGTAGATCCTCACACGCAACAAACTTTCCATGTAGCTCAGCAAGATCACCAGAAAATTGCAGCCCAAGGCATCCTTTCTTTGTTCACTCATTTTCTTGTTTCTTGCACATTTTTTGTGCTTCCTCATACAAATTTTGACTATTTAATTCAAATTGGGATTAAGATTCTGACTAGCTGCCTGCTTATAATGGACACTGAAATACCACTGATGCAATAGAATCTCCTCAGAGATAAAATGATATTGAGAAAATGATATTCATGATATTGATCAGAATTCTTCCTGGGACTCTACTATTGCAACTCTTCAGGAGTAACGCATAGTTGTAGTTCCCAGGCTGTCTTTCAGAAGGCTGGTACTGGTGGCATGCAGGATTTTATTTTGTGCTGAGTGGGGTATGTTAGTTTGGGGTCAAATGGAAGAGCTACAGGTAATAAGAGAAGGGTCAGACTGCAGCAGTGGCGTATCACCATCTGCTCTTATGCAGCATTTAGTACCACTTCACTATGACTATCATATCATATCAATCATATCACATTGATATGAATCAATCAATTCATGTAATATCAATATGAAAAAATATATGTACAATACAGGGCTTCCCTTGTGGCTCAACGTAAAGAATCTGTCTGCAATACAGGAGATGTGGGTTTGATCCCTGAGTTGGGAAGATCCCCTGGAGAAGGAAATGGAAACCCACTCCAGTATTCTTACCTGGAGAATCCCATGGATAGGTGGGGTTGGAAGAGTCGAGCACAGCTTAGGGATGAAATCACCACCGCCATATACAATACGATAGAATTATGGAGAAAGGATAGTGAACTGGCAGATCACAGGGAACCCAAATAGCACATAAACATGAAAAGATGCTCCACTTCACTAGTTATCATAGAAATGCCAACTAAAACCACAGAGACATTGTTCCACAGTCATCACATCATCAAAATGTTAAAAGCCCAATCATCTTAGGACACACAGCAGACATTACATTATTCTCTATGATTTTTGGTTGGTTTGTGACACATTTCAACATAAGTGGATTTGAAAAAAAAAACAATATTGATTTGAAGGGATCAAATACGTGATATATGTATACTTGTCTTTCTGATTACCTGTCAAATTCCAAAAACAGAAAGTTAGAGATTTTATGTTGGGCTGCTTATCTTCATGATCTTTAAAAATAGGGCCAGAATTGTTAAGTCATGTGCTTTGGGGTTAGGTGAGAAGTTCAGTAAAAATGTTTGACAGAAAATAACAGAATTCTGTAAAACAATTATCATTCAATTAAAAAATAAATAATTTAAAAAAAAATTTAATAAAGAAAGATACAAATAGGAAATTACTGCAGAGATGACACTATTTGTTCACCATCCATCATTCTGTATGCTTTCTGTGCACATAGGAAGGCTCCAGTTACACCCTTCCTGCTGCAACTTGAGAGCATGTGACTGAGTTCTGGCTACAGCAAAGTAAATGGAAATTGTCACTTGTACACCTGATATCAAATGCTTGTGTCATCTTCAACTCTGTCTTTCCCTGTCCATCTGTCTGGAAATGAAGGCCCGTGAGATGGCAGAAGAAAAACAAAAAAAGAATACTGAAGGTGATTCCCGCACTGCCCATGTGGCTCTGACTCTCTGAGTTACCATGTGGAGTGGATCCTCCTGGGAAAGCAAGATAACCAGGAGCATCTACCTCAGGATCCTGTGTGCACATAAGAAATACATCTCCTTGTGTTACACCACTGAGATTTTGGAGCTACTTTAGACACAGAAATTAGTCTATTTTCACCTACCCAGTAATTGCTCAGACTAAGACACATTCTTTTAAACGATCCAGGAAGTCCTTCAAATGTGCCAGAACAGTCATCATCTGAGAATTATTTATTAGTTAGACATTTCAAATAAATGGCTTTGGAGCAACTCAATCTATTTTCCTCTCAGGAATATGACATGCTTTCTGAAGAAATGATATAAAAGTTGGAGAAGAAAGAAGATTTTTGAATTCTACTATATACATCTCGGGGTTTGATCTCAGAATAAACTTCCTATTTCCTTTCATGTGTTTTATGTGAGTAAGTAATTTCCAGGGGTCTGGGCCTACTCCTTCTAGCAGTGGCAGCTCACCCAAATACACTTATCTGGTGAGCTGACTGATATGACTCCTTAGATTTTATCACTGTTGCTTTGGGATTATACTTGTGACTAAGGCTTGGGGTTGTAGTTATGACTTATGTTGAAGGGGTTTTATTTTTCAAGCAGGGTAATAAATAAGATGAGATGTAGTAAATTTTTGAGAACAGATCTGAGCAAATCACCCCCAAAATGAGACGGTGAATGGAGCACAGGCCACTTGAGACCGGAGAGGAGTAACCATGTGATGGTATATCATAGCATCATCCCTCATTCTCCCCTTTCCCTTTCTATTTAATCTGTCAGGATGATTCTGTGGTCCTTCTTTCAGAACACATCTTAAATCCATTTTCCCTCCTGTATTATTTTAATAGCTCTGGACTGTTCTGCCTGTGTCTGCCTTTACTCATGGTTTCCCGTGTCATGTCTCTCTGATCAAGTCAACTTCTCAAAATGGCTTCCAGGTCTTACATTATCTGTGGCTTTCTCTCTCTTCAACACTTTTCTACCTCATCACTGACCCCTCACCCTAGCCTTTGTTTTGTTCCAGCCACAGTGACTTTCTTGATGCTTCTAGAATATATCAGACATCATATGCCTCAGGGCCTTCCCTCTGCAGTTCCCTCTGTTTGCACCACTCTTCCCTCATTTATCCACATGGGTGACATGTCCTCAAATGTCAACAAGGACTTCCCTGACGCCTTGAATCTAGCAAGTCTTTTCCTCAGCACCCCATCCTCTGGATCACAGACTTCTCTCCACCTCCTAACAGGTGCTTCCTGACTCTTCCTACTTGTATTATTTTCCTCTGTAGCACTTATTACCCTCTGATATTCTTATTTTGTTTTTTGTCTCTCTCATGGTTTTTGGTTACCATTGTAACCATTTTTAAGTATACAATTCAGCAGCGTAAAGTATATTCTGATTATTGTAACAACAGACAGAAAAAAGCAGAAAAGCTGTCTAGAACTTTATCTTCTTACAAAACAAACACTATCCTCAGTACCTTTCTAATTTCATTCCATGATTTTGACTTCTTAAATACTTCATATGAGTGGAATTATACAGTATTTGTCCTTTGTGATTGGATTAGTAAGCTTAGCATAAAGTCTTTGAGGGGTATCCATGTTGTTACATGTGACAGAATTTCTTTCATTTTTTAGGGCTGCATAATGCCATTGGATAAGGGCTGCTGCTGCTGCTGCTAAGTCACTTCAGTCATGTTCGACTCTGTGCGACCCCATAGACGGCACCCCACCAGGCTCCCCCGTCCCTGGGATTCTCCAGGCAAGAACACTGGATAAGGGCAGCTGTAACAAAATACCACAGACTGGGTGGCTTCTAAGTGACAGAAATTTATTTCTTATAGTTCTGGAGGCTGGAAGCCCAAGAACAAGATGCCAGCAGATTTGATTCTGATGAGGATCTACTTCCTGGTTCCTTCATAACTGTTCTATTCCAGTGTCCTCACATGGCAGAACGGACAGGGACAGGGGACCTCTCAGGGCCTGCTTCCATTTGTGAGGACTCAGTCCTCATCACCAGTGGTCCCCAACCGTTTTGCACCAGGGACAGTTTTCGTGGATGACAATTTTTCCACGGACTGGGGTGGGGGGATGGTTTCGAGATGATTCAAGCACATTTATTTTGCACTTTACCTCTATTATTATTTCTATTATTAATACATCAGCTCCACCTCAGATCATCAGGCATTAGATCCCGGAGGCTGGGGAGCCCTGCTCATGAGCTAATCACCACTCAAAGGCCCCACCTCCAAATACCATCACACTGAGGTTAGGATTTCAACATATGAATTTTGGGGGTCACATTCAGTCCATTGCGATCATTTTTGCAGAAATATTACCTAACTGGCATTGCAACCTTAGAGCATCCTCTGAAGGGCGCATATGTCAGTTTGTCCCAAAGGTAAAAATTAAATTAACCCCAGGCTTAGCAAGGGCTCAGTCTATAGGCACTCATATGCTGCTGTGTACAAATTTTATGAATGTTGTCCATATCATCAAATGAAAAAACCACATGAATTTAGATAGCATATTTAGCAAATAGATCTTTACTTTTGGAAAAAATAAGGTCAATTGTTTGCCTTCCCCTCTGGGGGAGAAGAAATGGAAAAGCTTGCCAAGCAGACATTGTGAACAGTGGTTTAAAGAATTATAAATTGGAGATTCTGAACACCGCAGCAATTTTTGTCATTATTGTCCTTGGACAAGTAATTTAGTTGCTATTCACCTTGTTTCATCTCCAAAATGATGGAAAATCATGCTTACTGCTCACCTAATCTTCCTCACAGTTTATTGTGATCCACACAGTCAAAGGCCACCTGACCTGCCTCTTGAGAAACCTGTATGCAGGTCAGGAAGCAACACTTAGAACTGGACATGGAACAACAGACTGGTTCCAAATAGGAAAAGGAGTACGTCAAGGTTGTATATTGTCACCCTGCTTATTTAACTTATATGCAGAGTACATCATGAGGAACGCTGGGCTGGAAGAAGCACAAGCTGGAATCAAGATTGCAGGGAGAAATATCAATAACCTCAGATATGCAGATGACACCACCCTTATGGCAGAAAGTGAAGAGGAACTCAAAAGCCTCTTGATGAAAGTGAAAGAGGAGAGTGAAAAGGTTGGCTTGAAGCTCAACATTCAGAAAACAAAGATCATGGCATCTGGTCCCATCACTTCGTGGGAAATAGATGGGGAAACAGTGGAAACCGTGTCAGACTTTATTTTTTTGGGCTCCAAAATCACTGCGGATGCTGACTGCAGCCATGAAATTAAAAGACGCTTACTCTTTGGAAGGAAAGTTATGACCAGCCTAGATAGCATATTAAAAAGCAGAGACATTACTTTGACAACCAAGGTCTGTCTAGTCAAGGCTATGGTTTTTCCAGTGGTCATGTATGGATGTGAGAGTTGGACTGTGAAGAAAGCTGATTGCCGAAGAATTGATGCCTTTGAACTGTGGTGCTGGAGAAGACTCTTGAGAGTCCCTTGGACTGCAAGGAGATCCAACTAGTCCATTCTAAAGGAGATCAGTCCTGGGTGTTCATTGGAAGGACTGATGCTAAAGCTGAAACTCCAATACTTTGGCTACCTCATGTGACGAGTTCAGTTCAGTTCAGTTCAGTCGCTCAGTCGTGTCCGATTCTCCACGACTCCATGAATCACAGCACGCCAGGCCTCCCTGTCCATCACCATCTCCCGGAGTTCACTCAAACTCATGTCCACAGAGTCGGTGATGCCATGCAGCCATCTCATTCTCGGTTGACTCACTGGAAAAGAGTCTGATGATAGGAGGGATTGGGGGTGGGAGGAGACGGGGACGACAGAGAATGAGATGGCTGGATGGCATCACCGACTCGATGGACATGAGTTTGAGTGAACTCTGGCAGTTGGTGATGGACAGGGAGGCCTGGAGTGCTTGGTTCATGGGGTCGCAAAGAGTTGGACACGACTGAGTGACTGAACTGAACTGAATCTTCCTCACAAAGACACTGGCGGTCCAGGCCACACAAAGGTATTCAAGAAAGTACCAACTTTGTAATTTAAATGAAAGACACACAGAGAGGCAACACTCTACTATTATACAGTTTCCATGATTAGCTTAACAGTAGTCCTGGGAAGCTGCAATTTCAATATACTGTACATTTCTTAAGGAGTAAGTGAGACAGGGACAAGCATATCGGCAGGAGCTGAGAGAACACTTATCTTCAAAATCTTCCCTACACTGAAAAACCTGCCATCTTAAATACAACCTTGTAATTAAGATGAAGTCCCTTTTTATTAAGAAAAATTAACGATGGGTCTTTTGGACAAGAGTGGTTTGGCATGGACAAAAAAAAATGCTAAGAACTTTAAGATGGCAGAAGTAGAACATTTAACCAAGTGTTGAGCCCTTTTCAGTGTGGAGCTCTGTGTGAAAGCATAGGTCACATGTCCACAAGCTGGTTATTCAGCAGTCTACATATTCCTTGAAACTTCTAGCGGTATGAGTGAGGGGTAGATGGGTCAGCAAGCACCCAAGACATTGAATAAACAAGGGAAAGAGGTGAGAAGATCAGGTCATTGACAGAAAGGCATTTTGAAGGCTGTAGCTAGATACCTAAGCTTTACAAAGGCAGGATTCCCAAGGTCTGGAAGCAATGAATTGCCAGAGAATGCCATGACGGCCCTACATGTGACCCTTGAATACATGAGAGCTGGGAGAACAAGTTCCTGCAGAAAGAGTAGCATCATCTGTGGAGAACCAAACTCTAGTCAAGGCAAGGAGAGAAAAAGAGTGCTATAATAATAACATGTAATTTTTAAACATGGATAGGCCTTATCTCAGAAGATAACTGGCTAAAGCATGGTTAATTTTGTTAGGCTCCATCATGTCTGTTTTCCAAATGGATACCAGTATTACGATGCCACTCCCCCAAAGCCTTGACCATGAGGTTATCTACTCTTACATAATGTTGATATTTCAGGGTCCAAACCTGTGGGCGTATCCAAAGACTGGCAGCTCTACTATTTTGTGCCTATTTTCTGCTAGTTCCCTCTGAGGTGGGGTGCCACTCTGCCTGGTATCCAGCATTCCTGTATGACCCATATCTAATTCCTCTTTGAGTTTGGCTATGCCTTAAGATGATTTCAGAGATAGGAGACACTACTCTCTGTTTCTCCCAGGACATGTTGAAATCTCTATGCCTTCCTGTGCTGTGCTTAGTTGCTCAGTCGTGTCTGACTCTTTGCGACCCCATGGACTGTAGCCCACCAGGCCTCTATGTCCATGGGGATTCACCAGACAAGAATACTGGAGTGGGTTGCCATGCCCTCCTCCAGGGCTATGCCTTCCTACTTGAAGATTTCCACGTCCTTTCTTCTGTGACTATTTTGGTTTCTTCTCTTAAAGTTATTCAACTCTCATCCTACTTCCCAAAGGGATGACCGAGCACAATTCCCTCAGTGACTTTCAGCTTTTAAACATAAAAACTTGAGGGTTGTCTATCCTCTAAACAATCCATAAGAAATACAAAAATTCCTAACAACATACTCTCAGTAAAGATTGAATCATGAGGAAACAGAAAATCTGAATAGATTACTAATAAGGAGCTTGAATCAGTAATCAAAAATCCTCCCAACAAACTGAAGTCCAGGACCAGATGACTTCATCGTGAATTCTACTAAACATTTTAAAAAGATTTAATAGCAATCCTTCTCAAACGCTTCCAAAAAAAGAAGAGGAAGAAACACCTCCAAACTAATTTATGAGGCCAATATTACCCTGATACCAAGACCAGACAAGGACACCACAAGAACAGAAAACTACAGGCCAATATCCCTGATGAACATAAATGCAAAAATCCTCAACAAAATATTAGCAAACCAAATTCAACAATACATTAAAACGATTACATACCATGTTCAAATGGAATTTATTTCAGGGATGCAAAGATGGTTTCAGTTCAGTTCAGTTCAGTCACTCAGTCATCTCCAACTCTTTGCGACGCCATGAATCACAGCACGCCAGGCCTCCCTGTCCATCACCAACTCAAACTCATGTCCATTGAGTCGGTGATGCCATCCAGCCATCTCATTCTCTCTCATCCCCATCTCCTCCCGCCCCCAACCCCTCCCAGCATCAGAGTCTTTTCCAGTGAGTCAACTCATTGCATGAGGTGGCCAGAGTATTGGAGTTTCAGCTTTAGCATCAGTCCTTCCAATGAACACCCAGGATTGAAGCATATGCAAATCAATAATGATGACACATCACATTAACAAAATTAAGGACAGAAATAATTTAATCATATTAATAGATGCAGAAGAATCATTTTACAAGATTCAACATTCAATTATGATGAAACTGTCAACAAAGTGGTAAATAGGGAACATAACATAATAAAGACCATAGAAGACAAGTCCACAGCTAACTTCATACCCAATGGTGAAAAGCTGAAACCATTCCATTTAAGGTCAGGGACAAAACAAGGATGTCTACTCTTGTACTTTTATTCAACATAGTATGGAAGTCCTAGTCAGAGCTATTAGGAAAAAAAGAAAAAAAGGCATCCAAATTTGAAAGGAAGAAGTGCTACTATTTAGAGCGGGCATGAAAGTATATATTGAAAATCTAAAAAAAGCCCCACTCAAAATGTTAGAATAAACAAATTCAGTAAAATTGCAGAATCAATACACAAAAATCTGTTGTGATTTGTTACACTAATAACAGAGCAACAGGAAGAAAATTAAGGAAACAGTCCCATTTACAACTGCAGCAAAAAGAATAAAACAGTAATAAATTTAACCAGGGAGATTAAAGTCTTCTACACTGAAAACTTTTAAAAAGCAGAGACATTACTTTGCCAACCAAGGTCCGTCTAGTCAGGTCAATGGTTTTTCCCGTGGTCATGTATGGATGTGAGAGTTGGACTGTGAAGAAAGCTGATCGCTGAAGAATCGATGCTTTTGAACTGTGGTGTTGGAGAAGACTGTTGAGAGTCCCTTGTACTGCAAGGAGATCCAACCAGTCCATTCTAAAGGAGATCAATCCTGGGTGTTCATTGGAGGGACTGATGCTAAAGCTGAAACTGCAATACTTTGGCCACCTCATGCGACGAGTTGACTCACTGGAAAAGACTCTGATGCTGGGAAGGATTGGGGGCGGGAGGAGAAGGGGACAACAGAGAATGAGATGGCTGGATGGCATCACCGACTCTGTGGACATGAGTTTGAGTGAACTCCGGGAGTTGGTGATGGACAGGGAGGCCTTGGGTGCTGTGATTCATGGGGTCGCGGAGAGTCGGACACGACTGAGTGACTGAACTGAACTGAACACTGAAAACTATACGACATTGTTGAAAGAAATTTAAGAAGACACAGAGACTGACCAAGAATCACTGCTTTTCTCATTGTACTCACCCTTCCTGGGGGATTTCATCCAGCCTCATATATTTTTTTTAATAGTTTAAAAATGGCTTAAAATTTTATACCTGATACTTTCTAAATTAAAATATCCAACCCTGAGCCTCTGCAAAGGCTCAGACTTTGATATCCAGTGGTCTCTGGGCATCTGTGCTAGGTGAGGAGCAAACCCATTTCCAGAAACTCCTGCGTAGACAAATGCAGCAGGTCCCCAGTGCCTGCTGATGAGTCCACATATTGCCTAAAAATACTCATTGATCTCACAATCTTACTGATAGTGTGGCAGTATATGTGTGCAAGCTCACACAATTGTGTCCGACTCTTTGCAGCCCCACAAACTGTAGCCTGCCAGGCTCTTCTGTCCATGGAACTTTCCAGGCAAGAATATGGGAATGGGTTGAATCCCTGAGGTGTTCCATGGGCCTCAAGAAGTCCGTATTCTTTGATGCCATGTATATACCACCACCACCAACAACAAAAAACCCAGTCAGCCAAACCCTATTTCTGGAATGGTATTACACTTGCCTCAGGTGAAGCTTTTTATGAAAAATATTTTTGGAGCAACAAAAATGATGAAAAGCCGAGGCTTCATCTTTCTTAAAGAACAGGTTGCACGACTGCACTGTGTCAGTTTGCTAACTGTGGCAGATTGCATTTTCACAGACTGATCTTCTGCAATGTGACCATGTCACTCTCCCATCAAGCTATAGGCGCCTGTTTCGTCATTCCATTGAATATGGACTATTCCTGTGGCTGCTGGAATGGTTGGTGATAGAGTACAGCAGAAATGACTCTGCCATTTCTGGGTACAGACCTTAACTGCCCTGCTTCCAGATGCCGTGTGGTGGGAAGAAGCCAGGCTACAATAAAGAGGACATGCACAGGTGCTGTGGCCCCAACTGAGCTCCCAACCAAAGCCAGCTTTCAAACCAGCCATGTGAGTAGCCATCATGGATATTCAATCTGTCTGTGCTCCAGAACCCCAGCAGACATGACAACTGAGAGATCCCAAGGAAAAAAAATCACCCAGCTGAGATCAGTTGTGCCTCAGAACTGTGAGATATTAATAGTAAGATTGTTATTTCAGCTTTGAAACAAAATTTTTATTTTATGGCAAGATAAAAATAATTAAAACAAAAAATTTCTCTGTCCTTTGGCCTTCCCTCTCCCCACACTCTGCATTGTGTATCCTTTCCCAACAGCAGAAATACCTACTCAACCATAAGGAGCAACATTCCCCTAACATCAACAAGGCGATTCCTTAAAGATACCATTCCTTCTTCATGTCATAAGGGGTCACATGGCGCCTAGATCTGGATTATGTAAACTGTCAATCGTATGTCACCTAATGTACAGCTGTCTCAAAAAAGTTATATAACTGTGCCTTGACTTCTAAAGGGCGGTAGAGTTCTCAGAGCGTTCTGAGGTGCTCGTCCTGAGTTATAATCCTCAAATTTGGCCTGAAGAAAATTTTCCATTTCTTTCTTAGATGGACTGATCAAGTTTTTATTAACATAGTCTATTAAGTTTTAGGGTGGTTTGTTACAAGAGTAGAGAGTGGAACACTAATAAATATCTGTGTTTATGGCAGAATTTGGTCTGCAACTTGCTTTCTTTATAACCAGGTATTGAAGTCATGGGGAGGCTTAGCATTTATCCACACTCCTCCAAATATAATTGCCTATTGAGATATAACTAAAAGAACTTATGAGATATATGTGACCAGACTGACTTGGGTAGATAAGGCATCTTCTCTGGTACTAACAAAGCAAGAACTTCAAGCCTCAGAACCCAGATAGTAGGCTTGTGTAATATGGTCTGTGCAACAGCAGAATTGGAGCTTCGAATGTTACCATAAGTTGCTGAGTGCTGACTTGGCTGAGGGTATAAAAGTCAGGAAAGCCCATAGATCTGTAATTCTTGTGGAAAAATTGTTCACATACACTGCCAAGACACAGCATTTGCAATACGTCTCCTTAAGATAAAAGAGAGACAATGAGGAACTATGTCAGCCTGTCACACCCCTATCTTTGCATTGCTCATTTGCTGCTTCAGGATCCAGGCAAAGCAAAAGCAGCCTTGAATGAGTCCAGATCCATGTTCTCATCCATCCTGAAACCTGGACCAGGTGGCCTACTACAATATCTCCATCTCAAAGCTCCACAGGCATCTCAAATGCACTGTGTTCCAAGCTGAGCAGATCACATTTCCTCTTAAACCTACTGCCATCACCAACTTGTCTCGGTAGGAAGTAATCTCTATTCACCCGTTCACCAGATTTCTCCTTTCACCTCTTTCACCACACCCCAACAATCTCTAAGGCCAGCTAATATGACTTTCCAAACAGTTTTTAGGAATCTTTTCCTAATGCCGTCGCAAGACTCTGCCTTCGTATCTCACTTGGACATCCCGATTCTTTCTCCCTGCCTCCAGTCATGGCTATCTATTGGGCTGGCCAAGAAGTTTGTTCGTTTTTCCATAACATCGTACAAAAAAACTGGAGCGAATATTTTGGCCAATTCAATAAAATCCCCCCCTCTACTCAGCTAGCAGAGGAAGCTATCTACAATGTAAATCTGACCATGGGATTTCTTTGCCCCAAATCTGTTATCCTGAAGCAGCACGTGACTTCCTTGTTCACCTCTCATCTCACTTCCTACCTCTGCCCTCAGAACATCGAAAGCCTACTTATAACACTGCCCTTTCATGAAACTGGGATGCCTGTCAGTTTCCTCTTCCTTGCCCCAACGGCTTTGCTCATGCTGCTCTCTGACATACCCTCTCTCCATGCCCTTCCTCACTTTCCCAGTCCTTAGCCTGGCTAGTTTCTTCTCATTCTTTAAGGACAGTAGAGTGTGAAAAGATCCTATTCCCTAAGAAAACACCCCAGGCCAATCATAATTGAATGTATGTAAGTGGGAGTCCTGGCGTGCTGTGATTCATGGGGTCGCGGAGAGTCGGACACGACTGAGAGACTGAAATGAACTGAACTGAAGTGGCTCCCAGGAATCAGTATTTTTTAAAGCTGCCCAGATAATTTCCATGGCAGCTCTGGCTGAGAACTATGCTTTGGAGTCATGCTGCGCCTCTCCACCCCAGACTGAAATGTTCTTTTATGATCCCATAATGTTCCGTAACGTCCTTTTATTGCACAGTCCACATTGCATTTTAATGAGCTGTTTACAAGTTTGTCTGTCTAGAGGACACGATCTTATTTAGGGTAGGAACTGGGTTTTTTTTCATATTTTCAGTATTTTGTTTAGTGGCTGGTAGGTACTAAATAATCAATCACCCTTTGTCAAAGAGAATGGATGAATGAATTAGAAAACAATTAGATTTATGCTAATAAATGTTTTCAGAATATTCATATAAAAAGTAAGTGAAAATGTCATGCTATTTTACTCCAGCTCTCTTCAGTTTTGATAAATCCCCAAACACACAGGTATGAGTAGGGTTAGAATATATAGAGTCTGCTTTGTGACTGGAAGTGAAGATATCACACCAGAGCCAGCACTGCAGATTTTGAGCAGGGTCCCCTGAAACAGGCACTGACAAGCCCAAGAATGTGACATAGGTTACTGAGTTGTAGTGAGAGGTAAATTCTTGCTTCAGAGAGAGAAATAGAAAAGGGGAACATTTAAGGTTTACTAAATAACTTTATATGAAAAACAAACCCTTTTCTCCTATAGTAGTTTCATGAGAAATTTCAATGGTTTGGGCTAGATATAATTGAGCATACATGTGTACTTTTGAGAATTGAGAATGCTGTAAACAGTGAAATAATAATTTAGAGAAATAAATTACTGGAATAGAGAGTTAAATGAGAATGTTTGACATACATTTCAACCTGAAAAAACATATTTTGGAATCACTTGGATTCACGAGCTCATTTCTGAGCATCCATATTTCAAGTCACTGTGAACTGTGATGAAAATGTCCCTGATACCAAGAAACATAGTCTAATAATAAGGGTAATGGGATCAATACATAAATACATATTTTGAGCTTCTATGAGTTGCTGGGCTTTTTCCAAAGATCTTTATGCAGGTAAGATCATCAAATCTATAGTTACCTGGTTAATCTTACTTCTTTAGATGAAGAAACTGAGACTTAGGGAGGCTAAGTCATTCACCCAAGGTTGATAAACTAGGATTTAAACTCACTTTTTATTTGGGTCCTAACCCTTTCTGTCGGAGAAGGCAATGCCAAGCCACTCCAGTACTCTTGCCTAGAAAATCCCATGGATGGAGGAGCCTGGTAGGCTGCAGTCCGTGGGGTCGCTAAGGGTCAGACACGACTGAGCGACTTCACTTTCCCTTTTCACTTTCACACATTAGAGAAGGAAATGGCAACCCACTCCAGTGTTCTTGCCTGGAGAATCCCAGGGAAGGGGGAGGCTGGTGGGCTTCCGTCTGTGGGGTCACACAGAGATGGACACGACTGAAGTGACTTAGCAGCAGCAGCAGCAGCAACCCTTTCTGCCTTCTTAACAGGGGAGATCAAACATGGACATCGATTATAAATGTTAGAATGTGGTATGTGCTGTAAACAAACAAAAGGCCATCAGAGTATGTGACACTGTTATGCCCTGAGTCCGGTCCCCCCATACTGGTAGAATAAGACACTCGCAGCAATGCAAAAGCAAGAATGGGGTTTATTTCTAGCTTGAGCTGGGGCTCATGCCTCCTCCAGTGCAGTGGAGTGCGGACAAGAGCCCCAAGCCCAGGTCACAGCCGTTTTTATAGTCTTAGATTACATATTTGTTCAAAAGATCAAGCTGGCAGAAGCCCATTGGCCAGTTCATGTGCGCTCAAAAGCTCATTGGCCAGTTCATGTGCGCATGGGGTTTTGCTGGGGGATTTCCCTTTTTCCTCTGATTGGCCTGATTTTTGGCGCCAGCGGGACTTTTCTAGGGAGGCGTTTCTTATTTTTGGTGCCTGCGGGATTTTCTTAGGGAGGAGTTTCTGTGAACTTAGCCTCCAGCCTGTCTCCAGGAAATCGAAATTTAGGCCTGAGCAAGATCTCAGGCCTATCCTGGCTACTCAGATGTTAGGGCTCCTAACAACATAGTTTCACTTCTCACTGGTAGTGGATGAAAGCAGATGTCAGGGGGAAGATATCTGATCCAGTTCTTACAGGAAGAGTAGAAATTTTGTTCCACCTTTAGTAACCCTCTTTAAGTTGCATTCTCTCGTGGTTTTGTTATGAATTATATTTGGGTTTACAGAACAGTTGCAAAGGAATATTCCTTTGTACCGTTCACCCAGTTGTTCCTCAGGTGAACATCTTACATACTCTTGGCACAATAAGCAAAATTAGTAAATTAACACTGATACAATACTATTCACTAAATGACGGATTTTATTCAGATTGCCCCCATTTTCCCCACTAATGTCCTTTCTCCGTTCCAAACTCAAGTAATGAATTTTGTCAGGAGAAGATTGAAGAGGAAGATATTCCATAAAAAAAGGAAGTCCTTGAACAATGTCTAAGTCCAGGATGCTTCTTCTGCGGTGGCCAATGATGTTTAATGAATCTAAATTGCTTTGTTAGTAAATGGAGAATTCTCCATTGCTCTTTACCTTTCTGTCTGGTTGAATATAAAGTGCTAAATAAAAAGGGAAATAATTCATGTTATTCTCTTGTTGCTCTGCGGTATTTTCCTTTTGCATCACCAGTAACAGAAAATTAGGCTGTGTGCATTTCAGTGCTAATGGCACTCTCAATGGCTTCGCTGTCTTGGTCTGACAGTTCCTAGCCTCATGATAACATTACCACAGGTCTGAGAAAAAATATGCCCGTCTATGCTGTGTTTCCCCAAATAACTTTTCCATTTTGCAGGGCAGAAAGAACCTGTTCTCCAAAACAGCATAAACAAAGCCATTCAGTTCATCCTAGGTCTTCTTCTAAAAGGCTTTCAGAACAGTCGTATTAAAAAAAACAAGCACCATAAACTCCACAGAGCAATAATACACTAGACATAAATTTAGAGTATGTCTCCATTCAAAACAACCATCACAGAAACATTCACCTGAGTCTCCAGGGAAATACGAATGAGAGGACGTGTTGAACCTTGTCAAGTTCTATGTGAAGAACCAAAAGAACACTTTCTCAGAAGAATAGCAGGTATGTCTCCAAGTGAATCTTCTTTTTTCTTTTTGGATTTGATGCATTTCAGCCATGTTCATGTTCATCTACTTTTCTATTTTGCTTTGTAGATAATCATCTACATATATAATTTTAAAGGTGAATCAAGAAAAGTTGATCATTTTCTTTTAAATAAGAATTACTATCAACTCCTTTTCTTTGACTTTAAGGTAAAACATGTGACATATTTTAGCTGATCTAAGGCAGAGTCAAAGCTACAAGCTGACTGTGCCCATGTTACCATGGCCAATGACTCAAAGGTCACCAGTCATCAGTATTTTTCCTGTTGTTTTTAGGACTGCAAACTGGCACATTTTTAGTGACATTACTCACAACGGCACTTTGGCTGTTTAAATTGGAAGGAATGATAATGAGAGTAATTTGTGGGTAATTAAGCCTCTCCTTTCCACCTGTCAGTTATGCAAACTAGAAGGAGATGAACAGCACAGTCATGTGTTGCTTCAATTAAGAACAATTTCACAGGGGCTTTGAATAATGTGGGTAGTCTACTAAACTGTTAGAGGAAAAAGTTGAAATCTGTTATGCTTTTTTTTTAAAAAAAATTTTTTTTAAATTTATTTTTTATTAGAAAACTGAAATTTATAATGTGTTTATATCACTCACTGAGTACATGGCATTTAAAAACAACATCATTATAGAAAGATAACAAAAATACAAAGTCTTAAAACCTGCAGGATATGGAAAACATTATCTACTGAGGCCTTAAATGTAGTAGACTTTACATAAAAAAGAATGTTATGCTTTAAAAAAAAAGTTTTATTGAGATATTTTATGTATCATAGAATTTACCCATTTCTCTTAGGAAGATATGAAAGACTGGGATTGCAAGGTCGCATGGTAAGTTTGTTTAACGTTTTTTAGGAAACGTTAATCTGGTTTCCAATGTAATTGTCATTTTACATTCTCACCAGCCACGTTTGAGTGCCAGTTTCTGCACATCTTTGGCAACATTTGCTACTGTTTGTCTTTTTTATATACCCACCTTCAGTTCAGTTCAGTTCAGTTGCTCAGTCGTGTCTGACTCTCCGCAACCCCATGAATCACAGCACGCCAGGCCTCCCTGTCCATCACCAATACCCACCTTAGTGGGTGAGAAATGGTGTCTTATTGTGGTTTTCATACACATTTTCCTAATGAGTAAAGAATGATGTTGAGAATCTTTTCATGTCCTGATTGGTTTATTGATAGTTTCTTTGGATAAATGTGTATTCAAATCCTTTGTCTATTTTTGAATTGGGTTACTTGCTTATTTCATCTCCCTGTCTCCTGGAGGAAAGCACTATCTCAACTTTTAGGACCATTATTCCTTTGTGTATAAAAGTTTTATTTTTATAATGTATGGCTTAAAAAATTATTTTATCACATATTTTTAAACAGAACAGTGTTTTACTTTGCTTCTTCTTGAGCTTTACAAAAATGGATTTATATACTCTTAAAAATTCAACTTTCATGTTGGATAAAATCAGTTGTTTTCTAACAGTGGTGCTAGAATACTCAACGCAGAAAGTTATCTTTAAGTTTTAAAATAAAGCGTATAAACGAGAACTTGCAGCTGCTGATTCATGTCTTTTGGAAAATTTAATGGAGTTATTATAAGTAGGGTATAAGGGTGACAAAATGCCCTCAGAATTTATGAACACCAACTATTGCAATCATCTGTTATTAGAATGTACCACTGTGTGCCTCAAAGCAGTCCTACCCTTCTGGGAATTTTTCAGCTTGTCAGACTAATTTTTATAACTTTCCTGTCTCCTTTCTCTGAATCTGATAATTACATAATTTATTTCTCTCACAGTTGTCAACAGGCTGTTTTCTATCCGACATAGATTTAGAAAACAGATAATTTAGAAATGGGATTGGGATTAGAATGAGTATTTTAGGCTCTGATTCAGAGTCTGAGAGATTCCCTTAGAGAAGAGTTAATAAGCTTTAGTGCATGGATTATGTGAAATTTATTTTGATTGCAAAGGCCTTTCTTGCTTCCTTTTTTCTTAGCTTTTCTGAGCAGAGATTAAGAGAATGGATTTGAAGACTGAACGGGTTTTAAATCTTTGTTTTGCCATTTTATTGGCAACAAATAAAATAGTCCATATTCTTTGTTCTCTAAATGGTATTAGAATGATCTATCACATATATTGCATGATATCACAAAATAAGGTGATATCTCTAAAGACTCTATCTCTAAGCACTCAAATTTGAGGATATTGTCTTTTTTATAATATATAAAGAAGCTCATTAATAAAAAATTATTCTCTGGTGACATCTAAGTAGGAAAAATAAAATCACTACAAACAATAGAAATTGTGCTGCTTAGAAAAGATGTATAATGCATGTTAGGAAAAAAGAATGAAGAACAAGTGTGGAACTGGTGGCAGATCAGAGCAGTAGAAATGGCCTCACTGACTCAATGGACGTAAGTCTGAGCAAACTCCAAGAGGTCGTGAAGGCCATGGAAGCCTGGCATGCTGCAGTCCATGGGGCCACAAAGAGTTGGGCAACAGCAATAACAGGGACGAAGTATTCCAAGAAAGGAAATAAAGGAAACTCCCACATTCCTGGTGAGACAAGCTGATGCCGGAAGGGCTATACCATCAAGAGAGTACCGAATGGGGGCTTAAGCATCACCCAGCTCAGAGTTCTCAAATTTTACCACCACTAAGATTTTATTTGATTACTTTTTCCTCCACTGACTCCCTTGAATTAATCTGTTTCACCAAGAGCTCTGATGTCCTAGTGGATTAACTCATGTGTGGGGAACAGAGTCTGGAGAGGAGAATGCTTTCCCCTCTTTTTCCTGTCCAGGAGAATGAAGAAGGGTTGGATGGGGCTTCAGAGATTGTAAGACAGTGGTTGACAGCATGTGTTCTCTAGCTTTCAGCACAGCTAGCGTCCATGGCTTTATCTGGGCTTTATGGGGAGAAGCCATTCTCCTTCCTTCTGTGCTGAGTCTGGCTTCACCTCATTGTAACAAAAACTAAAGGGTATACAAGCTTATCAGTAACTCAAGGGTCCTGTAGCACTGAAAGTCAAGCAGACAACCTTGTGGGCCTGGCAGACCTCCCTAGACAGCATCTTCAACCAAGGTGGTGGTGCTTACAATCTCGGATTTGCAGAGGGGAGTTATCATTGGGTTGACAGGAAGGCAAACAGGAGTTCATTGCTTTGTGGGTATTTGTGCAACTCTCCAGGTATTCTCAGAAGTAACTATGGGAGAAATGATTAAGGAGGTACCTGAGAGTTATACGGATGAGGGTGATATATCAGATAAATTTTGGATTAAATGATAAAGTCATTTAAATCCACAGAAGGGTGTGGTCCCAAGATTTTTGTATTATGTAGATAATTTACAAATTAAAGCAAAAATAACCAAATGTATTAGTCTAGAGCCAAAGTAATAATCAGTCTATTGCCAAAGTAATAATAACAACAACAACAACAAAACCAGACCACCATACCTGCTCCTGAGAAATCTGTATGCAGGTCAATAAGCAACAGCTAGAACTGGACATGGAAAAACAGACTGGTTCTAAATTGGAAAAGGAGTGTGTCAAAGCTGTATATTGTCACCCTGCTTATTATATGCAGAGTACATCATGTGAAATGCTGGGCTGGATGAAGCACAAGCTGGAATCAAGATTACTGGGAGAAATATCAATAACCTCAGATACGCAAATGACACCACCCTTATGGCAGAAAGTGAAGAAGAACTAAAGGGCCCCTTGATGAAAGGGAAACAGGAGAGTGAAAAGTTGGCTTGAAGTTCAACATTCAGAAAACTAGGATCATGGCATCTGGTCCCATCACTTCATGGCAAATAGATGGGGAAACAATGAAAACAGTGACAGACTTTTATTTTTTTTGGCTCCAAGATCACTGGAGATGGTGACTGCAGCCATGAAATTAAAAGATGCTTACTCCTTGGAAGAAAAGCTATGACAAACATAGATAGCATATTAAAAAGCAGAGACATTACTTTGCTGACAAAGGTCCATCTAGTCAAAACTATGGTTTTTCCAGTGGTCATGTATGGATGTGAGAATTGGACTATAAAGAAAGCTGCGTCCTGAAGAATTGATACTTTTGAATGATGGTGTTGGAGAAGACTCTTGAGGGTCTCTTGGACTGCAAGGAGATCAAACCAGTCAATCCTAAGGAAATCAGTCCTGAATATTAATTGGAAGGACTGATGGTGAAGCTGAAACTCCAATACTTTGGCCACCTGATGCGAAGAACTGACTCATTTGAAAAGACTCTGATGCTGGGAAGGATTGAAGGCAGGAGGAGAAGGGGATGATGGAGGATGAGATTGTTGGATGGCATCACCAACTCGATGGACATGAGTGTGAGCAAGCTCCGGGAGTTGGTGATGGACAGGGAAGCCTGGCGTGCTGCAGTCCACAGGGTTGCAGAGTCGGACATGACTGAGCGACTGAACCGAAAGTAATAATATTAAATTATATATTTTTACTAATAATTATGTCTTTAGAAATATGATGTTTTGGCTAACATATGCATAGGCCATTTATATTTCCCAGATCTTTGTGATTACATTTTAAACTCTCTAGAGGCCTAAGGTGGAGAAGGCAATGGCAAGCCACTCCAGTCCTCTTGCCTAGAAAATCCCATGGATGGAGGAGCCTGGTAGGCTGCAGTCCATGGGGTCGCTAAGGGTCGGACACAACTGAGCGACTTCACTTTCACTTTTCACTTTCACACATTGGAGAAGGAAATGGCAACCCACTCCAGTGTTCTTGTGGGCTTCCGTCTATGGGGTCACACAGAGTCGGACACGACTGAAGTGACTTAGCAGCAGCAGCAGCAGCAGCAGGGGCCTAAGGACCTTAAATTGGGAATAGTAATATAGTTCATCTTTTTCCATACTGACAGGGATAAATGAGGCCTAGAGTGATAAAGTTAGTATTGGAACTCAGCTCTCTTTTTCTAACTCAATGGTTTTCTATTCTTATTCTCTGTTCCGCTCAGTCAATTTTAAGATCACTAGCTCATAGCCATCTGTTACACAGAAGGGAACTCAGCAAACGTAAAGAGCAATTAGTGAATTGCAAAGTAGTCATATTTGCTGGTAGTCTATTACATCCTAGAGATAAAGTACATTGGAGTTTTGGGTGGAACTGAGGAGAGAATGGTATCTCAGACTTGCAGCAGAATGTCACCTTGCTTAAAAATTGGGGAAAGTAAAAATACAATGCATACTTAGCACTACCTAAGAAGCCACAGTACACATCTCAGGAGAAGAAAGAGCCAGCATGGTGGCATACAGGCTGTAGCAAGTAGCCTGGCGAGAGTATTGATGAGCTTAGTAGGCAGGAGGGGGAATGAAGGGGAACCGGCATCTAGTCCTATGGGGTCTCAGAAAAGTTGGTCATCTAGGCCTGTCCAGCAGAGGGCAGTCACAGCTTGGTTTTGCTCAGGCACTCCAAGCTTTTACACCTTGGTCTGAGCTAACCCTGGGGTCTCAAGCATGGGGTAGGGAGGCTCTCTCTTTTCTGCAGGAGTCTCCCCCAATCCATAGAGAGGGAAAAGGCTTTTTATCAAGGTCTCAAATTCCAGAGAGGACCTTGGAAACCTAGCTACATTTTCTCTTTCAGGGCACAGAACTGACGATCCAGCCACAAAGATTTTATTTTTGCTTCCCTGCTCTCAAGTTTGACCAGTTCTCTCTTCAGACCATGTCTGTTCAAAATGCAGTATGTTAAACAAAGGTTTGACTGAAATTATTGTTGCTTAACTGAAAATTTCTTGCAAGAGAGAGGAAATATAGATGATTGAATGTAGAAAACCTAAAGTATTTAACAGATTTCAGAAATTAAGGGGAAAAAAAAACACCTACTTAAGGGACTTCAAACACTTAGAAGGCAGGTACTTGTATCAATTATTTTACTAGAAATTCTTGATAATAAAGGGTAGCAGAATGCACCACCTCAGAATGTGCCATTTAGTATACTGATTATTTTGAACTGTAGATACTTGAGAAATGGCAACTGTACAGACACGCTCTCTCTGAACCACCCTTCTAAGCCTAAAGACAGATCCTCCAAAAGAAACTGTCATAAATCCTCTTCTGAGGAGTTTCATTACAGGAGACACCCAGACAAACTTTGTCACTATCATAACTTCAATCTGTTCATCTAAGGGAACACTCACTTTTCCTAAAAATCATTTACCCTGCTCAAAAAGGTCTATCTTCCCTTTTCCTTTTCCCTATGATGATATGTAAGCTCGAATTCTAACCTACCTCAGAGAGATGCAGTTTTTTTCCCTGGGTTTCTTCCATGTATTCATGAAGTATACATGCTAATAACCTGCTTGCTTTTTTCTTATTAATCTGTGTTTTACTAAAGAGGTCTCAGGTAAGAACTCAGACAGATAGTGGAAAAATTCTTTTTCCTCCCTTAGAATAATTTACTCAAGTCCATAGTCTACAACTCTTTTGTTAATTTACTCTGTACTCTGTATTTAATAATAGGAAAATGAAATGCTATTCCATTCTTACTAATAACCAAGTCTTAGATCATTATGTGGTATAAATGTTTTAAATTAATTCTTGTTTCTTTCTCTTTTTTTGAGTTTGGGATTCAAAGGGTGTTTTAGCCAAATTATCGACACTGTTTTTCTGTCCCTACAGGGAAGTTGTTTCAAGAGACTTAACCTCCCAATAAACTGCTGAGTATTTTTTCTAATAAAGTTTTACCTACTGCATTCTTTTTGTAAATTGAAGTATAGTTGATTTACAATGTTGTGTTACCTTTATTATAAAAAATATAAAAATTATTTTAAAAATGCTTTATAAAGCATTATTTATTGTATACTTTTTGAACATATTTTCATGATGGATATAAAATTACTAGTTACTGATATTATAACAAGTAAAGTACTCTTTGGTTCTAAATTGTTCTCAAAGAATCATCAGCCAATTCTAGTGGATATGTGTATCGGGGGTGGGGGATGTTTCCTCAGATTACCAAACAATTCTGGTGACCCACAATTCAACTCAATCCTCACACTCTCTACCTGGAAACAGTCCAAGTCCAGGCTGCCACCTGTCTTTCTGATCAACAAGCTATAGGTCAGATGTTCTAATGACCCCTTCCTTGAGTTTGATTAATTTGCTAGAGCAGCTCACAGAACTCAGAGAAACATTTTACTTACTAGATTACTGGTTTATCACAAAAAGATACAACTCAGGAATAGCCAAATGGAAGAGATACATAAGGCAAGGTAATGGGGAAGCCACGAAGCTCCCATGTGCATTCCAAGTTCACCAATCTCCTTGAAATTTCATATGTTACCAACCTGGAAGCTCTCTGACTCTCATCCTTCCTGGTTTTTCTGGAGGCTGCATTACATAGACATGATTAAATCACTGGCCGTTGGTGATTGAACCAGCTTCCAGCCCCTCTTCCTTCTCTGTTGTTCATTTGCTGAGTTGTGTCTGACTCTTTGCAACCCCATGGACTGTAGCATGCTAGGTTTCCCTGTCCTTCACTATCTCTTTGCTCAAACTCATATCCATTGAGTTGGTTTTGCTATCCAACCATCTTTATCCTCTGTCACCCCCTTCTCCTCCTGCCCTCAATCTTTTCCAGCATCAGGGTCTTTTCCAACGAGTTGGCTTTTCGCATCAGGTGGTCAAAGTATTGGAACTTCAGTTTCAGCACAAGTCCTTCCAGTGAATATCCAGGGTTGATTTCCTTAAGGATTGGCTGGTTTGATTTCCCTGCTGTCCAAGAGACTCTCATGGGAAGCCTTTCCTTCTCTGTGTGTGCATGCTAAGTCATCACTTCAGCTGTGTCTGACTCTTGGCGACCCCATGGACTGTAGCCTGGCAGTCTTCTCTGTCCATGGGATTCTCCAGGCAAGAATCCTTCTCTGAGTAAAACTCCAGTCACATGATTAGTTCCCCTGGCAACTAGCCCTCATCCTTAGGTTTTGGTCCAAAAGCCATCTAAGTTACAGAACAAAAGACATTTTTAAAGCTCTCATCACTTAGGAAATTCCAACAGCTCTGTGCCATAAACAGGATGAAGATAAAATATTTACTTCTTACAGACTACAGCAACCTATCAGAAATTTGAGTCCACAATCTCCCTCGTAATTCTGCCAATTCCTACATGAACCTTGGTTTAATTATTCCCACTGATGGATTCATTTGGCAGAAGCAAGTTTATATACTTCCAATTGGATATGAATATATTCAATGCAATTTTCACTTCTTTTAAGAGGAAACATTTTGCCCATCCTTGTAAGAGAATAAATAAAATTATTTTCCCTACCCTGAGAAGCAGAAGAAGAGAACAGCCATTATATCTCTAAGGACTGGGCCCTTCTTACTTGGAGAGAGGGTGTGACAGGTTGAAGATTATATGCTCTAAAGATGGTCGCATCAGTATGTTTATTCAGTCTCCCATGCTCTTCTTACAAGATGATTGACACTCCTCTCAGTGGGATTTATGTTCTCTTGCTCCCTCTCTCCCTAGAATCTGGTCCTTGACTAACGGATCTCTCAGTAGCAATGGTATGAGATATCCAATGCTAAATCATAAAAAGGACGGGGTTTCTGCCTCTCCCTCTCATCGTAAAGGAATATAGGACTATGTGCCCAGATGGAGGGGCATTGAATGAGGAGTACGGCTGATAGCTACAAACAACATTTTTGAGATACCATCTTCTACTATAGGCAATGATGTGGGCTCAGAGGACTCAGATTTGAATCCTATTCATACTATGGGAGGAGAAACTGAAATCTGCAGACTGAATAGTCAGTAGTGAAAAGAGGAGGTTTGCTTCTCTCTGACCCTTTTACATTAAACTTAGAGAATTTTCATTTTGAAGACTCTCCAGTATCCCAAGAGTGGAAGTAGAGACAGAAAGAAAACCCAGGCCACACTAACCTGCCTCTCTCTGTGATGAAAACTTGCTTCACAGACAAATAAGCATCATGAGGCAGAACTGGGCAACCTCTAACCCTTTAGTTCCAGACTGGAAAATAACTGTCTCTTCTAACGTGGAAGGACATGATAGAGAGTTTTTGATTAATGGCATGATTTCTGATTGACTTCTGTTGCTTCTTGGCATTTCATTTTGAGGTTCATCACAGTAGGCAAGATGTGGGCAGTGAGGAGGCCGGTGGTCTGAACCGACTTCTTAGAGGCACCACTGCTGTCTTACCACAGGTGCGCGGCCATTACACTGCTTCCACCTCAAACGCTTACATACCACACCCTGATGGCTGTGCGAGGCACCCCTCCTCACACTGTAAGTCCTAGGGGGCAGTCTGAGCACCTCAGGCTGGACTTTATCAGAGGCCCAGGGTGAATACAATGAGCAACTGACATTCCAGTTTCACACCTATTTTGACCCACGTGGCATCTCCATTCAAGAATGTCATGTGACTTACTGTTTTGTGTTAATAAACATTGAACACCAGTAGACCTTTTTAATCCTACCCTGACATATGGTATTCCTTGTCATGCTCATGTTTCAGAGATCATGAACTCAGTAGTGTCAAAGTGAAAGGAAAAAATGGCCTCACATTTTTATTTTCTATAAAAAAGTATACTCTAAAACATTATATTAGGTCATGATGTAGTGCCCTCAACTGCTGGTTCCAAACATGATTTAGGGGTTTTGGATGAAGAGGGCTCATTTCTACTTATCACACCTCACCATATATCACCTCATATCCTACTCATACATGTTTTATATAGTAAAGATACTATTTTTAAGTGTTCATTCACTCTCTTATTTTTCATGGTACTACTCACTTAAAATGATCACAGCTCACCGATAAATGTGTGCATGTGTGAGAATGTACATTCAACCTTACCAATATTATGGTATAATATGTCCACTGACAAATAACTTGTGACATTATAATACAAGTTCAGTCATGTCCGACTCTTTGCAACCCCATGGACTATACAGTCCATGGAATTCTCCAGGCCAGAATACTGGAATGAGTAGCCTTTCCCTTCTTCAGGGGATCTTTCCAACCCAGGGATCGAACCCAGGTCTCCTGCATTGCAGGTGGATTCTTTACCAGCTGAACCACAAAGGAAGCCCATGGTGGCTCAGACAGTAAAGAGTCTGCCTGAAGTGTGGGAGACCTGGTTTCGATCCCTGTGTCAGGAAGATCCTCTGGAGAAGGAAATGGCAACCCACTCCAGTATTCTTGCCTGGAGAATCCCACGGACATGGGATCACAAAGAGTCGGACACAACCGAGTGACTTCACTTTCATTTTCAGTACAAGTTACCATAACTACACAGGGGTGCAAATGTACAGTGTGACATTCTATGCACTGTGTTCTCCTGTTTCCATCCTCTAACTTCTAGCTTGAACTCTAGAGAGAGAGTCAGAGCTTCATCTTCTGGGTTCCTATAGTAACTGATAATAGTTTCACTGTGGCCTTTTTGATAGTGCTGTGCTTCGTGGTTTACATACCTGGGGAGCTATTAAAGGTTAGAGTGTGGGTAACTCACGTATTCAACACACCTGTTTGTCAATGTCACATACATGCTTGGTGGAGGTGTCTAATTTATGTTTACTGAATGAAAGAATGTCTCTTTTGATGTCATTTTGTTTAAGTCTGTAATAGGTTCTTGGATTAAGATTCTGGTTGACATTTGACCTAGTGTAGAAAAATCCCCCCAGTTAAAGCAAAATCTGGAAAGTTCTCAGAAGGAGAAATGATCTGTTTTTACCTTTTTAAAATTGAGAATATTTCTTCCAAGTTATCCAATGCCTTGGAAAAAAATGAAAGTGAAGTCACTCAGTCATGTCCGACTCTTTGTGACCCCATGGACTGCACCCTACCATCCATCCATGGGATTTTCCAGGCAAGAGTACTGGAGTGGGTTGCAATTGATCTTCCCAACCCAGGGATCAAACCCCGGTCTCCTGTATTGTAGGCAGACGCTTTACCTAGGAGCCACCAGGGAAGTTCAAAGGCCTTAGAAGATTAAGTCAAAAACCTTCTCAAAATGAAATTATTACATCACTTACAAATTCATAATTACTTTAAATGTCTCAGTCCATACATTTGGCCAATGTTATTAGAATAAGTATCTTTAAATGAGCATTTCACCTTCAAGGGAAAAATGAAGTTGTACTGGGCCTTGGTTTTTTCACAAAGGTGGCTATAATTAAAAATTTATACCTTCCAATAACTGTATTAATTATTTTAAAATATGCTCAAGGCTTGTTCATATATTTTGAGTTACATTTCTAAAGTTCATAAAAATTTAACTTAATAATTAATTATTAAAACACTTGTGAGGGTAAAAAGCAATCTCATTTGCTATGAGACAAGAAATAACTTTCAATCAATTTGTGTTAATGTACTTCAGATTGCATATAAAATAATGCCACCATACACCTGGATCCTTTTTTTTTCTTTTCCCAGAAAAGGGCATGTAATTTTATACAGTTTCAGTAAGCATTCTCCTGTTTTTTTGCAGCCTTAGCATAAAGTTACTTGTGATTGTGAATATGAGTTTCGCATAGAGTATGAATGGATATTTTGATACCTAAATATGTTTTTTTTTAAAATTCCCTCCCATTTCCACACTATTTATTTATTTATTTTTATTTTTTATTTTTTTTTGTAATTAATTTATTTTTTATTGGAGGCAAATTATTTTACAATATTATATACACTATTTAGAGGAAATACATTTGAGAGAACTTAATTTTCTCCTAGAAGTAATTGTTCCCTTTTCTTAATACTCCTCCCTTGGTTAGAGAAGATTTGTTCCTTTGAGAGAGGCATCACATAACACTTTGGAAGCCTGAGTTAATACAACTTTGTAAGGGCCAATAGATAGATCATGAGAAAACCTCTAGATTCTGTTGAAGTAGTATCTAACATCCTGATATTGCCCCTATTTTTTTTGGTCATCAGCATTTTATGTACAGTAAGGCAGCCTTAGTGAACTTGTGAGATGTAAGTCAATAACACCAGGCTTGAGTAGGTTTGAATCTTGGTGTCACCACCCACTAGGTATATGCACTGAATCTCTTTGCATTTCATCTACAAATTGCATTTTATCATTCATATGTACAATGGGCAGGACTATAATAATACTTTCATCACAGAGTTATTGTGAAGAGTAATAGGAAATCTCTACTTCTGCTTTATTGACTATGTCAAAGCCTTTGACTGTGTGGATCACAATAAACTCTGGAAAATTCTTCAAGAGATGGGAATACCAGACCACCTGACCTGCCTCTTGAGAAACCTGTATGCAGGTCAGGAAGCAACAGTGAGAACTGGACATGGAACAACAGACTGATTCCAAATAAGGAAAGGAGTACATCAAGGCTGTATATTGTCATCCTGCTTATTTAATTTATATGCAGAGTACATCATGAGGAACACTGGGCTGGAACAAGCACAAGCTGGAATCAAGATTGCCAGGAGAAATATCAATAACCTCAGATATGCAGGTGACACCATCCTTAAGGCAGAAAGCAAAGAAGAACTAAAGAGCCTCTTGACAAAAGGGAAACAGGAGTGTGAAAAAGTTGGCTTAAAACTCAGCATTCAGAAAACTAAGATCATGGAATCTGGTCCTATCACTTCATGGCAAATAGATGGGGAAAGAGTGGGAACAGTGAGAGACTTTATTTTGGTGGGCTCCAAAATCACTGGAGATGGTGACTGCAGCCATGAAATTAAAAGATGCTTGCTCCTTGGAAGAAAAGTTATGACCAACCTAGACAGCATATCTATGGTTTTTCCAGTAGTCAAGTATGGATGTGAGAGTTGGACTATAAATAAAGCTGAGTGTCAAAGAATTGATGCTTTTGAACTATGGTGTTGGAGAAGACTCTTGAGAGTCCCTCGGATGGCAAGGAGATCCAACCTGTCTATCCTAAAGGAGATCAGTCCTGGGTGTTCATTGGAAGGACTGATGGTGAAGCTGAAACTCCAATACTTTGGCCACGTGATGCGAAGAGCCGACTCATTTGAAAACACCCTGATGCTGGGAGGAGAAGGGGATGACAGAGGATGAGATGGTTGGACGGCGTCAACGACTCAATGGACGTGAGTTTGAGTAAACTCTGGGAGTTGGTGATGGACAGGGAGGCCTGGCGTGCTGCAGTCCATGGGGTCGCAGAGTTGGACACGACTGAGCGACTGAACTGACTGAATAGGAAATGTGTCTAAGAAACTTAGAATTAAGACTAGTATGTAGTCAACCATCAATACACCTTAGTTATTATTATTAATAGCAATAATATGAAAAAATACTAAAGTATAATCATTTATATATGAAATTTAATTGTGAGTCGGGGACAAATAATACTAATTGTCCTGTTTTGCAGATGGGAAGATGAGGCATATCATTTCATTAAGCATTTATCTTAAAAGCCCTGCCATGCACTGGTATCTGAGGCATCTTGTAACACCCTTGTACCTATTTCACACCAGGACGCTTCTCCTTTACTGAAAATGACATTCCCTGGTGGCTCAGACTGTAAACAATCCACTTGCAATAGACCAGGGTTGGGAAGATCCCCTGGAGGAGGGCATGGCAACCCACTCCAGTATTCTTGCCTGGAGAATTCCCACGGACAGAGGAGCCTGGGGGGCTATAGGCTGGGGTCACAAAGAGTCAGACACAACTGAGTGACAAAGCATACACACCATACAGTCAAGAAAATCTTGTATTCATAGGATCTACATTATTTACACCAACAAATGGCTTTCTAGTTTTATGCAGTATCCTAACAAGGAGGTGGGAATAAGAAACTAATAATACTTGAAGGTCAAGGGGCAGAGCTGGACATAGCCAGCCAAAAGATACAGAAATGTATCTTAAATCCTACATTTTATCATTTAAAAATGGACACTTTGACTACTCTAACGGTCAAATTCTGTTAAGAAACAGTTGGCATTTAAAAATAGCATGACTGGAGAGAATTCTATGAAGAGATTTACACAAATATAGGTAGGTTTTAGGGCAATCACAAAATAGTGGAGGACCAGGGGTCTAGTGACTGGGTGGGGGTCCCCAGCACATGAGTCCTAGGCTTGAGAAGTCAAGGGCAGGAGAAGTAACCAGGAGTCACCTAATGGAGAGGTCTGTCGGCAGGGGTTCTGGCTTGGTCAATCATGACAGAACGCATGGGGCCAATCTGGGAAATAAATGTCCCAGCCTTCCTCTCTCTTCTCCCTGCCACCCATCTGCAGCCAGCACATGGATGCTGTGGGGAGCAGCATGGCACAGGGGCTGTGGTACCCGTCTGTCTAGGTCAGCCTCCAAGTGCGCAGAGCAGGATTCATCAGGGTGAAGAGCACAGGGGAGATAACCAGCACAGCTAAAAACATCCAGGATTGCTTCATTGTTAAAGTGACTCAGGTACTTACCCATTAAAACTCCCATCAGATGTTTCAGGAAAATGGATACTCCAGAATGGAAGGCTTCTTGTGTCTTGATTTGGGTGGCAAAGATAGAAACAAGTTCTTGACTTCTCAACTTGTCTTTGGCAATTTCAAATCCTTAATTGAGAGTTGTATCAGTTTTCCATTGCTATATAACAAGTTACCAGAGACTCAGCAACTTAAAACAGTATACACTTGTTATCTTAACAATTTCTGCTGTGTGTTGCTTGGTCACTCATTCCTGTCTGATTCTTTGCAACCCTACAGGACTGTAGCCCGCCAGGCTCTTCCACCCGTGGAATTTTTCAGGCAAGATTTCTGGAGTGGGGTGCCATTTCCTTCTCCAGGGGATCTTCCTGACCCAGGGATTGAACCAGCACATCTTGCCTCTCTTACATTGGCAGGTGGATTCTTTACCACTGCGCCACTTTTAGAAGTACAGGTCCAGCATGTCTGGACTCTCTTCCAGGTCCTGCCTGCTTGAAATCAAGGTGTTGGTCCAGGCTGCAATTCTTACCTGAGTTTAGGAGTCCTCTGCCAAGCTCATTGGCTGTTGGCAGAACTCATTTCCTTGTGGCTGTAGGGCTGAGTTGCTGTTTTTACTTCTCCTAGTCAGCTGGCGAGGAGACTCCCAGCTCCTCGAAGGTGTCCCAATTCTTTGCCACTTGGCCTCCTCTCTGCCAGCCAAATGGGATGCTTGCTTTCCCCCAGGCCAGACAGAATATGTCTGTCTGGCCCATGCAGATAATCTTTCTATTTTAAGGTCAGCTGACCTGGTACTTTAATTACAAAATCACCCCCACAGCTGTGCTTGACTGAATAACTGAGGGAAGGCATGTGCTTATCAGAGGCAGGGAATCTCCAGGGCCCTCTTAGGATTCTGCCTACCTCAGTGCGTCTGCCGAGAAGGTGATGGCTCCCCACTCCAGTACTCTTGCCTGGAAAATCCCATGGATGGAGGAGCCTGGTGGGCTGCAGTCCATGGAGTCGCGAAGAGTCGGACACGGCTGAGCGACTTCACTTTCACTTTCATGCATTGGAGAAGGAAATGGCAACCCACTTCAGTGTTCTTGCCTGGAGAATCCCAGGGATGGGGGAGCCTGGTGGGCTGCCGACTATGGGGTTACACAGAGTCAGACACAACTGAAGCGACTTAGCAGCAGCAGCAGCAGCAGGTCTGGATAAGTAGAAGAGGAATCACCTGGGACCCTGCCTCCAAGACCCACGCAACGTCTGATGTCACCGATTTCTAAAATTTGGGGTAGATTTGGAGCCTCTGGACTAGTGGCAGTTGCAAATGCAATTGTTTTCAGGGGCCAAGCAGGTAGCAGGGCTCAGTCATGTGAACTTCCAGTATTTTCTGTCCACACAAAGCTTTCCATCAGGTGGCAAGGTCACTAATAGTGACATCATCTGTTTCAGCTTTGGGGACCCTTCCCGATTCAGCAGGCACAGTTCATTCAAATTGCAAATGCAGTCTCAAAGCAAATTTTAAATGCCCAGTCTCATGGAATAATCATAATTCTGTTTACAGCTGGAAGTTCCCTCCTCATCAGCCTCAGAGACCCACGCTAAGAAGGGGGTTGTGATTTGACTTTTTGCTTCTACACCCCTTAAAGATTCTATTTCTGCCAGATGATCTGGATGACCAGGGGAGGTAGGAACAGAGGGGATCTGGAAAGTTCATACTTTGCTGAGTGTTGCACTCTCTGGCAAGAGCTTATTTGAACCTACGCTGGTGGGCATTCTGCAGATTCTTTTAAGAGTTCTCCCCGTGCCCCTGCCTCCCTTACAAGCAAACACGAGCTGTTTCTGGGTGCATGCATGCACACACACTGATTCTCTCTCCCTCCCTCCCATGCACACATCTCCAGAGTTCTCCAACTTGCAGATTTTTTTTTTTTTTAATACAGGTGAAGCACTCTCTTCCTACTCTTGCATGTAAAGCTCCTAACTCAGCCTTTGTAAATCTGGAAGGTCTCCTCCAACAGCATTCAGCTGTGAGTGGTAGAGATTTGTTAGTGGAGTTGAGCATATTTTCATACATTTATGATGCTTCCTTGTGCTGTTTGACGAATCTCTCTGTTGTATTCATCTTTTTGTAACTGGCTTGTAGGTGTTCTTCCTATTTTTCTAGATTCCAATATTTTGTCAGTTATATCACCTCTCTTAATTTGCATATAGGATCTTTTTTATCATATCTAAGTTTCAAATATTTATGTAAAGTTACCAATTATTTCTCCCATTTGCTCCTTTTTTGAATTGGTAATATTTTAATTAGCATTTAACTTTATATTTTGAAAATCATATTTGATGTGACAAAGTTAAACTAATCAAAATCTTTTACTAATTCTTAAGGATCTGGTAACTCTAAACATTGGAATAGTGTTAACCTTATGTTTTGAACAAAAAGGGAAATATGCTTAAAGTGACAATTTAGGTATGTCATAGTCATATTTAAACCAGTCTTAGTGCTTTTCTAGATTTATTAAAAAGATTACTAAATAGAAGAAAGTGGCAAAATGCCAGCCTTTTTATAATCTAATGGTAAAGTTCAAGCAAAGAATACAAAACTTAAAGGAGCAGCTGAAGGAACTAACATTTGTTCTCCCTGTGTCATTTAATCCTCATAATTTTGCAAAGTATTGTTATCTCCATTTCACAGGTGAACTCACTGAAGCTCAAAATGATTAAGTGACTGGGCCAAGAAATTTAGTTTTAAAGCTGAAATTTGAACCCAGGATTCTTTGGTTCTAAGCCGGGGTAATTACCATGATATCTTTTTGAACATCCATTTTTTGAACATCCATTTCAAGTATCCAACCCTGAAAAAATGCGGAGTTTTATACAATACTTCCCAAGGTAGAATGTAGAAGTGCCCAGCAGAATATTTAGCCCTTGATCATTACTCTTTGTATTGACTTTAGGCAAAAAGAACACAGATAATAACCAAATACTTTCAGCCTTTTAAGAAGTCTTATCTTGCTTCTAAACACTTAGAATATCTTTGACAGTGACATTCTGCTTAGGTTTCGTTTTTCTTTTATTGAATGACAGGCCAAGGTTCTTGTGTCGTTTGATTGAGAGGTGTCAAGTGGGAATAAAAAAAAAAAGGCGTAGGAAAATATCATCCCTGGGAAGCCAGTACTCCCACCAGAAATTTCTTTGAGCACTTGCAGCTTCCATCCTGATAATATGAATTTCTACTATGTTAGTCCTGTATGATATTTTTAGAAAAACTGGCTATAGGACATTAAGATGATTCAAAGAGTCTAAAGAGTTTAGAACTCTGTAACTTAGCTTACTGATAGTCTAGAATGGTGTTAAGGAAAATTAAACAATATTGGTATTCATGAGTTCATTAAGAATATATGTTAGACTTAAAGAGTTCCTGTATGGTTTACAAAAGGTGTACTCTTTACAAGAAATAAGTATTTTGAATTCACAGTCAGTCCAGTGAAGCCAGATTATGCTACGGCTGTTTTGTGTTTACTATTTAACATTAAAGATGTGGGTGTGTAAGAACAGTTGGCTGTAAATGGCACCTAATGATAGGAATGCCTGCTGGTGGCACATAAACAGCTACAGGCATAAGATAAAACATCTCAGCCCTGCTGAGGATCCTTGCATCATCTAACTTCTTCACAAATAGCATTTATATCTTTGGAAATGTATGAAGTTTCATTTGCCAAAATGAATGTCTCAGTGTTCACGAGTTAGGACATCATTTTAGGCTGGAATAGTGTGTATTTATACATATAGTCATTGGATGGAGAGCAAGGCCCTTGGAAGTTTTGAAACAATCACTGTTTAAGGTTCATGGAAAGTTCACTGAATCATTTTTTAAGATTGAAAGAAAATGAAAGTGCTAGTCGTGTCCGACACTTTGTGACTCCACGGACTGTGGCCTGCCAGGCTCCTCTGTCCATGGGATTCTCCAGGCAAGAATACTGGAGTGGTTGCCATTCTCTTCTCCAGGGGATCTTCCTAACCCAGGGATCAAACCTGGGTCTCCCACATTGCAGGTAGGTTCTTTCCCATCTGAGCCTTGGAGTTCGTAATGTTTTATCTAGCCAACTCACCAGTTCTCAATGAATTGAACACAAATTCAAGGAGGCAAAAAGGGATCTAACTATAGTGTTAGTTTTATTAATGGTTAAACTGGATTTAAGGCCATGGCTGGGTTTTCTGTCTCCTTCTGGGAACGTAAACTGCAGGATGCTGATTTATTTACCAAGGAGCGGGCAGAAAAGCTGAAACCCCACAGCAACACACCTGGGTGGCCACAGGCAGAGGCATGAGACAATATAAGCTTGAATATAGGTTTCTATGCTTCCATAAGAGTAGATGCACCCTGCACCCTGCCTCCGCCTATACTTCCATGAACATCAACCTCTCATCATCTCTCACTGAGCGAAAGTTCACACATGGTCAGCCACACGGGCATGTATACACATACCACTGTGCCATGCTGAGCAGGAAAAACCAGTGTCTTGGAAGAGCTGCAGGCATGGGGATTCTATTTTAATTAAAGGAATTGATACTTTCAGTGTAAATGCTTTCAACTTCACTGCAGAAGTGTGTCACACTGAAAATCAGTTCATTATAAACATCCCAGGGTTAAGGAACAACTTTGTCAGCAAAAGCAGAGCAATAATAACAAAAATCAAAGACTGTATCTCTTAATCTATATTACGTTTATTATGGAAAGTGAAAAAAGCAACAAAATCATATTTGACATTTTTTTTAGGATAAAACTAAGTCATCAGTTGAATTTCATTCACTCATCCATTCAAAACTCAAATCCAAAATGAGGGTGAATGTGTAGGTAATTTCAAAATCTTGATCTATCCTCATGTAAATCATAATATTCCATCTTTCTTCCTAGGCAATGAAATTTTATTGATAGGTTAATTTACAGAGGATGGGGACTTTCTTAAATAAGCAGTTTAATGATCTTTGTCTATAGGCATCATGAAAAGACATAACTTTAGATTCATAAATGGAATTTCACTTTATTACTGTTTTTTCAGTGATTTAACATCATACTACACTTTTGGTCTTTCTCCACTGAGTATACACATAAATGATTCTTATATTGACATTTATAATTTTTCTGGTCAGCACTTAATACATGATTTCCAAAATAATTACATAAATTTAAATTTATCTTTTAAGCAACAGTAAATATTGACATCAAGATTTCATGTATACTTTTATAACGTCCTTTTTTGTTAGTTAAAAAACACAGCTAGGTGTAGTTGTAAGTGTAGTATTTTTATGGTGTTTAACCTTTTTTGATCTAAGATTTAAAGATGGCACATTCAGTCTTTAAAATATGAGTACCAATGAAATGGTATAATTGCCTTTCTATTGAGAAGTGGTTATATTTGTACTTTGCCACACAGAAGTTTCTGTTGATGGCAATCTAGCATTTCTTTTCATAACTTCAACCTAATATCCAGCCAACATAATTATTAGTGTCAAAATATCAGGATCAAATCATATTATTAGGTTTTAAGGACCAGATCAGACTTTTTGACGTCTAATAGAGTACTTCCTTTTTGAAGAAATGAGAGAAACTAAAACAACATCGATTCACTGACTGGAATTGTGATAAATTGACTACTGTTGTCCAGTATTGACATTTGCTGGCTAATGACTCTAATCTTGTTATCTAGTCCACACAGTGTCACCAATTGTCAATAACAGTCATTTATTTGAGTCCATTTTAAGGAAATCCCAACTGCTAACATCCTGTTATGCTACCAGTATCATTTGTAACTTTTAAAAATAAAATCTTTACTCTTTGACCTTTCTTTGGTGTAGCTAAACATTGTTTTGCCAATCTCAAGAGAAGAATGCCTGCAATCATGTTTCACCTTGAGTGATTATATACTCTTTTGGAAAGCTAGGGATACAGCTCTACAATGTAGAGCTTTTATGAGCCCGTGCAAATAAACATGCCACTAAATGCACAAATCGAGTCTATGAAGCATAATTGGTTTTCCACAGTATTTGTCATTTCCAGATATAAAATTAGGTACTTAAAGAACAGCACTAAACCTTTGACGCTGCTCAAGTACCTGTCTGTGTCTCAAGTAAAATATCACCGAGATTTTCATGACTCAGTGGGGCTGGGCTTTTCTAAGCACCAAATGTGCTACGAGGGAGTAACACCATTAAATGGGGAGCATCTAATCTGATATCAATCCGTGTGAAACCAGTCATGAAAAGATGTAGTTTTCAATTAGTTGTTTTAATTTGTGATTGATTTCAATGTACCCAGGATGAATAAAATGCATTTATGTGTGCATATATATGTGGGTAAGCTATTTACAGTTATGTATACATTTTTATGTGTAGAAAATGATAATACACATTGATTAGCCCTTTTGAGGCTTTTGAATAACTGTTTCTTCTTCCTGCTTTCCACTGCTTTGAGAATTTAGATAATTCATACAAGGTATGTACACAATCACACCCATAGTATGTACATCCTAATCACACAACACAGAGAAGATGTGTGAGGAATGTAAATCAACCCAGTGGTCAAAGAACTGACCTTACCCGTGACTAATGGCGTGGGGAATTAGCCCTGGCATATTTGGTAACAGGCCAATGTACTGATGACTGCATTCAGCTTTTGTGACAATTATGTTATCTACTCTGGGAGATGATTAAAAGAAGAAAACAACAGCCCTTTCTGACCTTCAAAAGCGAAAGGACAAATTCTGTCACTTAACACACATGCACACTTTTGTTGGGTTTATTCACTTTCGGCCCTGTGCCTATCTGATGACAGAACTTGGCCTTAAAATGGGATGCAGCGTGTTTTTTTTCCTACACATAAAAATAGAAAACCAACTGCTCATAGACTGTACATACTTACAGAATGTACTGATGTACCACAACCAGCTACAGGGTAATGCACAATATAGTGTTTACATGTTAGTATAGCAGAGATAAATACATTTAGAAGTTTAGTAATTGTTAGTATATTTCCTTCTTGGGTTTTCAGGCCCTGATGACCTTTCTCAAATACCTGGGAAAGGTATTTCCAGATGTCCTTATAAACAAGACTTAGTCTCTCCAATCCTCTAGGGAATGGGGAGTGTGAAAATAATACTGTAATCTTCCAAGTTACCAACATCAGAAATGATGGAAAACATTTTACAAAATAATTTACTCAAAGTTGTGGTTAAATAAATGCTAAGACGTCTAAATGGTAAACCCCTTCTGCTCATTTCATAGTTTGCTCTATACATAACACAAAAACAATATGAACCATAAAAAAAAATGTTTAACTTCTCAAAAGTTTTGCTTAAAAATAATTTAATTTTTAAAGGAACACAGAGTAATGCTAGCAGCAAGGTCAAAAAGCAAGCTATCCTTTTCACACCAAAATAAGCAGATGGTCTCCCATATCTTAAAAGATCGAGAAAGAAGTTAGTGTTTCTTCCCCACTCAATTCTCTTTAACACACTTAAATCATTAGGGTATTTGTCATCACAACTATCATCATGCTGGTTGATCATCAGTACCTTTTTCTAAAGTATAAAATGCTGCTGCTGCTGCTGCTAAGTCGCTTGAATTGGAAAAATGTGATCTTTATTCCAGCCAGTTGATTTCGAGCTTGAACCCAAAAGAATACTTGGTGAAGAATTAGTATTTAGAAACACCCATCTGCAACATCATATTCTGTAAGGCATTATTTCCGGCCATTTTTGATATGAGTATTCACGTTTTAGCTGTTCCTCATTTGAGAACCCATTTTTTTTCATAGCTAAATCTGGTAATCCTCCAGGCAGAGTTAACTGAATTGATTTCTTGTAGGCTAGTGTCCAGGGAGAGTAATTACTATACATTTAACCTTCCATTTCAACCACGTTTCTGGTTGAAGCTGTTTTGAATTTTAAGCTAGCAAGACTCTTGGTGATTCCTTTGGTCTTGACTAATGTTAAAACAGAGCTGTTAACCACAGGATCTAATGTTCACTAGTGCTGTACCTCTATATGGAGCTCCCACATAAGTTTTTCCAGCAAGAAAGCAGAAATTATGCCTTTGCTTATTTTATCCCATGGATTATGGTCAGTCTTCAAGGAGCAAACCATAAATATATAATGGTGTGCCCATAATAGATGCACTTGGTGGTATAACTGCCTCTTTTTGGCACATTATTGCTTGACTTTAATTCATTATCAACAGTCTTTATTCTCAGGATGAGTAGCTGAGATATCTAGGTCTTAGAAAAACACACCAAACTTGGGAATAATACCTTGTTGCACCATTCTGGCCTTCACAGTCATTTCACCAAGGCTTGCTGTTATTTAAATGTCCTTTTGATTATCACCTTGATTTACCTAACAGCCAACAGTAATTTTTCAGGGTTATTTTGTTTTGTTTTCTTTGTTTCTGTCTACACATATATACCAATGTACTGGATTTACTTTGAGAGAGGTTATTTGGTTGTGGCAAGTGAGCAGTTTAGCTGGTGAATGTTCACAGTTAAAAGTAGCTGTAATGAACTCTGGTAGATGTCACTGATTTGTAAGACAGAGTTTTTCCACTTCAATCCATCTTCATTTATGTCCTTGGTCATTGAAAATCGAGTTTATTTTATTTCTGTAGCCAAGGAGAATTTATTTTTCCCAACAGTAGGGTAAAGTTCATGGAAATCTGTTTCAGTCTTTACAAGACTAATTTTTCCCCTTTTGCAAAAAAATGTCTAAAATTTTGTAGATATCCTTCAGCCCATGTGTCTACACAATGACATTTTAATTACTCAGCTGGCTGCAGAATTTCATTAAGAAGGATAAAGTTACAAAGTTGGACAGGAGATCTGGCACGTCACCTGTTATTTGCCAGGTGGCAGCAGCTGACCCACCTTTGGACATTCAACCCAAAGGGCCACACATGGAACCAAGAGCATTGCTAACAGAAAACAAAATGCTCAGATAGGAATGTAAAATAGCAAGCACTGAGGCAGAGGAGGGCCAGACTTCTGGTTCACTGTGTAGACAGAACAGGGATAGAGACAAGATGGTCAGTTTATTTATCCAAGATACTGCTGAGTTCATTGCATTATTATCACAAAGGGAAGTTCATAGGCTCCGTTTCTCAAACACCGCTTAGGACAAAGCTGGAGAGAGTAAACAGCGTAATCTCCATGGCAGCATTGTAGATGATTAGTAAATCAGACACGTAGAGGCCGACACAAGGCTACAAGTGACATTTGTGATATTCAGTAAAAACACACACATATATATATGCAAACCTTATCCTAATGTATTGTTTTCCTTTATACTGGTTCTTAAAAAGTAGACAAGGGCTGTGGTAAATTATGTTGTACTAGAAATGGACAAATTGTTAAACACTTGCACGATATGTAGGAGGAAGAAAAGACAGTTTCTCACATTTTGGAAGCAAAACAGTAACAAAGAGGATACAACAGAGGCCAAACAATTTACATTAATAGCCTACTCACATAGGTCCTCTGTAAACAAATCTTAATGTCACATCATATTCTAGTCTTCATGTGGTATATACAGATATTTCCCAAATGATAGGAAATCCCAGAGATGAGAAGAAGACTATCAGAATAAGCTAGAACAATAAAAACCTTAATACTCTTAGATGCAACCCAAAGCAGTTTTCCTCTTCTGCTTTCTTAAGATGACAAGCTCTTATTAAGAATTTGGTTCCAAAATTCAACCTCTAGGGTATATGGTACACATGCATATTCAGTCCAATTTATTCCAGTTATGATATTTAACCTATAACATGGAGAACACTGATATCCAAAATAATAAATATTAAACCATTCTAAAGATTAAAGATCATCAGAAATCAAATTATATTCAATATAGCTGACTTGTCAAGGTAGGAAAACACCGTAATATTTTGTTATAAATATTTCATTTTGGATGCAAACAAAAAAGATTTCTAGTCCACTGTGACCTAACAAAACGTTTAACGTGTGCCACTGATCCAAAACACAAAGCTTAATTAGAATTTCAGTGTATGTAAAGTAGTTGGTCTATGGCATCAAGGGTAATAATCCAGAAAGACATAATTAGAAAAACACTGAAGATAAATAGATACATGGCAGCTGAAGTGGTCACATTTTTCTTGTAGTCATAAAATAGAAAAATCAGTATTTAAATTAAAAATTTTCACTGGGTACACATCTTCACATGTTAAACATTTGGATGGCCTAAGTCATCTCTTTTTTGCTGCTGGTTTAAAAAATATCTTATACTGATTTACTTAATAAAGTATTTCCTCCATTTATTTCAACAACTAAAATACATTTAAAAGGACCAAAAGATAACTAAAAGAAATAAGGGAAAAAACAGCTTTCAACACTGTGTGTGTCACGCAGGTAACGAATAGCAGAGCAAGTTCAAAGAGTCTGCCATGAAAATTGTTCTGCAACTTCACTTGTTGAGTGAACCTAAGGAATCACAAATGATGTCCCGAATGTGTATGTGTCATAGATCCAAGTGAAGGAGTGTTTTCAAAACAAGGTTTTATCCTGAGAATCTTTGGGGGATCATAATGCAGAAACACCACTATTTTGAATAGGCTCCTGTCTTATTTATCTACTTGATGAGCTATTTCTGTGACAATTTTTTTCAGGACTTTTCCTTCTATAAGATTTCAGTAAGTGAGAAGAAAGCTTTTGTAACATTTTGTGACAATCTTTAGAGTGTAAAGATTGAAAATAAAAAATTGAAGATTAAGAAGTAAGGGTTAGCTTCAGTCCCCAGAAAAACCAAAGTGACTCTAGCACATATTAAGTTTAATTTATTGAATTTTATTAATTTGCCTCTAATGTGTGACAACAACATCTACAACTCTCTTTGGCCTCTGTTTCCTTTCACTATTTATAAATCACATGGTTACTCCAATTTCATGAAAACTAATATTATTACCAGATGCTAAATTCTTCCTTTTTTCCCATTTTAATGCAGGGACAGCCTGTTCTAGCCAGTTCAGAGCAGAGGGTGACCTGGGCCCACCCGTCTGGAGTGGGTACTGTTGACAGCTGCCACTGTGTACAGAGGCTGTTCTCTATGTGTACACAGCACGTGTGAGGGAGACAGTCAGTGAGCAAGACAGGAGGGAGATTAAACTCTGGCAAAGGCATCTCCTACAGAAGTGACATGAGCACTACGGCCAATGGGTATTTAAGGCCCAAAGACAGAGTTTTAGACTTAATTCAATAATAATAATTTTGGCTGCTAATTTGATGGTAATTTCTACTTAGATAACCTTCTTATTAGAGGCCAACTGGTAAGAAACAAATGTGCTTTATTAAAAAATTCATTGTAAGTTTCAATTCTAACAACTGTAATTGCCATTCTCTGGCTCTGACTCTGAGAATGGCTCTGTGGTCTGCTTATGTACGCTTCATAGACAGTCCAATTACTTTGAAAGAAATTGATGACTATTGACTAATTTATGTCTGATGTAGCCTGTGGTGTTAAAGTTTAGGTTTGATGTCCTCCTGCAATATGTTCAGAATCTGCAAAAGAGAATCCAAATTAAAAAAAAATAGAAACTTTGCATTTACTACATCAGTGGCATTTATGAATCTCTGGAGAGATAGTACACAGCTGGACAATTCTTTTCTGGCTCATCAAGGCAGTGAGTTTAGAGAAAGCAGCCAACACCCCTTCATCACTAACAGTGATTCTCTAAATGCAAGGTGGAAACCAACAACCTCCAGGGCTCACTCCTCTCTTCCCCACTAGCCCCACTCAAGCCACTGCTGGTCACCCCAGCCAGTGCCCTGCACAATACTCATGGACCCCAAGGACATGCTTCCATTATGGAGACAGGTGAGGGCTCAGTTCAAACAGGTGCCTATGTTCTCAAGGACTAAGCCCACCCAAAGTTCAAATGATGTTTTAGTAAAGGCAGCTTCTTTTAATGGGTTGGAAGGATGAGATATGATGGTATTTCTCTTAAAATTAATAGGCTTGAAAAGGTTACCCTTTTACCACAGATTAGTCTTAAGCAATTGATACTATTCTGCATACAAAAGCAGCAAGGGAGCTCATTTCTATTTGACTACATTTTCTATTAGAAGCTACCGAACCAAATCAAAACAGAAATACAAACTGCATCCTGTTTACAGGAGCCACAATTAAACCTGTTGTTTTTGTTACTCAGGAGACTTTCCTTTTTTCAACACAAAAAAAGGAGTGTTTGGTAATTGGCTATTTATAATTCCTTACCAGAACTTTAACATTCTCAGCAGAATGTTATTAGAGATAGCTGAACAACATAAAATTCAGTATTATCAATAATATGATAATTCTCTTCAAGAATTCAGTCACATGTATTTCCTCTTGGGCAAGGAAATATGAATTTAATCTAAGCACAATCACAGAGATGACCCTTGCCCTTAGTGCAGGAAAATATATATACATAAATTCATGTTTTATGTGGGCAGTATTCAAATGGTTTGCTAACTTTTTTCCTAATATAACTTTCTTACATTTATTAACAGGTATAACAAGGTTTATAAAAAGGGTTATATGCAGATGTTTACAAATATTATTTCATATTTGGCATTTTATGCATGTAAGTACTTTTATTTATGTCCTCTAGCGGAGGAGTGAGTCAAATTTGTTTCCATTTTTTCCCATGATATTTCTCATCACCTACTTAAATTTTGTGTGGTATCAGCATTCTTATTGCAATGGACTACAAAGTATAACTGTTTTTGCTAACAGTGTCTTTGTTACTTTTAATACAAAGCAGGGGTTTTAATGGAAATACCATAGTCTGATAAATTGAGGCAGTAATATAAAATGACACATGTGTAATGAGCATGTTATTCTAAAAACATCATATTAAAAAAAAACAGTGAGTGTTATTTCCTCTTAATTAAGGTTGTAAACCTTCAGTGAAGCTTACTTCTTCACTTCCTTTCAAATTGAAGTGATATTTTTTATTTATGGAGCCCCAAGCAAAGGACCCTGCAATTCTTAGTAGCAATTTCTGTGAGTTAATGCTTTCTCTTCCTGGTCCCTCAGAAAAAATATTAAGTAAGCTCTGACATAGACAGATGGACACCTCTGAAGCCTGTAGCAGTATCCAAGGGCTTCCGGACACGTTCCTTTTCAATCTAACACAGAAGAAGGAGCAGGACGAATGCAGCAGTTGGGGCGTCGAAAGTTCTGCAGCATGGACTGGAAAACGCTGTGCTGCCTGCCTTTGAGCTTTTTATTAGAAGAAGTATCTGAGGAGATGGACCTCCGGCTCTGGCCGCTTTGAGCTTTGATTAATTTCTCATGTTCCCTTATTTGTCTTTGTAAATGGTTCTGTATGGCAATGCCCAGGGACTCCGGGTCCAGGGAAGCACCATACACCTCCCAGGTCATGCCCTGCTCGTCCCACACCACGTCCCGGACACGCTTGGACTGTTTCAACTGGAGCTTGGAGTCGGCACTCAGCTGCTTCTTCTTCTCTCCTGGAGTGAGTCCTACCTGGGCGGCAGCAGCTGTCACGTTTAACTTCTGCTCCTTGAGGAACTCGCTGACCCGGCTGGCCCGGCGGGGGCTGGCTTTGACGGAGCGAGAAGGGGTCCTTTTGCCAGAGCCAGGACTAGAGTCCCCAATGGCATCCGACGGCAGGCTTAGGCTGGCGGCTGTCTTGGTCTGTCTGTTTTCTTCCCCAGTGCCCTCCTGGCTCCTTCTAACTGGGGAGGGTGTAGGGCTGGCACCTGATGCCACACCTCCACTTTCTTGAGATTTAGGATTGAGCAGTAGGCTTTTAGCCTCTGCCCTTGCCCTCACCTCCAGGATATCAATGCCAGGAGATTCTTGTTCTTTCATTATCTGAGGAGACGCAATCTTCTTCTCTCTTGCACCCCCTTGATTCGTGAGATCCAAGCTTCTGGACTGGTCGGCTCTGCTGGCAGGGCCACCGGAGTCGGAGAGTTTGCAGTCGGGGTCTGGTTTGTGGCCACTGGTGGTTGCAACCTCAGATGGCTTCGTTTCACATTTCCCTAATCCGTGACCTGTTTCAATTTGATGTCCTGCGCTAACAGAAATCTGGTCACTGGGGCTGGCTTTCAGGGAGGTAGAACTAGTACCCGAAAGCTGCCTAAAGGTAAGCTCTTGCCCCGCTAGGGTTATTCCCACTGATTTCCGGTCTTCTTTACACGTCTCCTGAGCATCACTGGATGCCACGATGATGGCTGAGGTTTTAAGGACCTCCCCTGGTAGGCTCCCTGATTTACTTTCTCCTCGGAAAGCTGCAGAAACAGCTGCAGCTGTCTGGATGTGCACCGCTGGCATGAGGTCACGGCACTGACCTGCCCCCTGGGGGGTTAGGGTGTTCTCAGACAGCTCCAATGTGTGGCTCGTGCTGCCATGGCAAATGACACGCAGCTGCTCTTGTTGTTCGAACCGCTCTGGAGCAGGGGTTTCCTTTAAGAATGCAGCGAGGATGCTGGGGCTGGTGGATGCCGATCTGGTCTGGACACTCGCCACTGCCTGCACCTCGGCATCTTGCAGAGCCCTGGGTGGGGTTTCCTTGATCTCATTTTCAGCTTGGCTGGTCATCGTACTGGCTTCTTTAAACCTTGACACTTGAGGCTCTGCTGCCAGTGGCACCTTCTCTGGATCTGGAGGAAACATCGATCCATTGCTAGGGAGGTGGGATGGTTGAGGAATCACCGAAGTCATGGCCTGGGTGTCTGAGGTGGCGGCAGAAGGCGGTTTGTTCCCCGAACATCCATCTTCTGCTGTTGGAGAGCCACAGGACCTTGTCTGGGAAGTGCAGACAGCTTGCTGCCTTTCTGCTTCGGGTCCACCTACAGGAGCGGAAGTAGGACTGAACGCCCTGGCTGCTGTATCTTCAGTTTGCACCATTCCCTGCATTGTTTCTTGAGAAGGAAAATCACAGGGCACTTGATCTTTGCCACAGATGACTCCCACCAGACAACTTGACTTCTCAGGTTGCCCTTCATCTGCAGTTCTCTGTGATATCACCAGGGTATCTTCAGGCCCTGATGGGGGGCTGGTGTTGGGCTGGTTGCCTGGGACAGTGGGGTGGATGTGCTGATTGGCTGGCATTATAAATGTTGCAGGTATCAGATCCTTGCCTGCTGCAGAACACAGGGCTGGTGCTGTGGGCTCTCTGCCCCCTGACAGCTGATTATTGCCAGGAGAGTTGAGTGTGGGAGATGCCTTCCCCACCTCACTGACAATGTCAGGAGAGGACATGGCTGGCTGCGTGGGCACATGCTCACCGGCCTGCATCAGGGACTTAGCAGCTGTTCTGGGGCTGAGGTTTGGCTCTGCAGGAGTGCTGGAAAGGCCATTGGTGTTCTCACACAGGACTTCTGGTAGAAGCTGGGGCGAGGCAGCCTGCACCTCTCCCAGATCCTCTTCTTCTCCAGAAGCTGCAATCAGGGATGTTTTGGCTGATCTCAGAGGGTCAGGTGCAGTCCCCATGGAATCTATCTCTGGGAGAAACCTTGGAGTTCGCACCTGGACAGCGCTCCTATAGGGAAGCAGCCGAAGCTCACAGTGAAGATGCAATCAGATGATTCCTCTGAAAGACCAATCTGTGAATCAAGGAAACAGTACCATTAATACAGTACAGTATCTGAGGGTTGAAACTATACTGATTTGTCACTTGTATAGGATCTCACAAGCACATGAAATCTTTTCTTTCCATTACTGTTGATATAAATACAGATCTTGGGAAGAAAGATTACAGAATAACTATTTTAATTATACAAGTATTATCTTGATGTTAGTTTCTGCTTCATCCCATTGCTGTCTAGAAAATAAGCTTTTAACACATTAATACTTACATATGCACTTGATAACTACTTCAAGTCATCTGTGTAATTTGATTTACCAGATATCAGAAAATCCTATAAAGCAACTGTAATCAAATGAATAAGTATTAAAATAAGAAATAAGCCCAAACAGATATGTAGACTAGATTATCTTGAAATAGATCCAGATATAAAAGAGGATTTAATATATGACAAAAGAGGCATTTCAATTTAGTGACAAAAGGATGGATTATTTAATATAAGGGGCTGGCAAACTCTTTATTCATCTGAAAGAATAGAAAACTCTCTCTCATACGAGTTCCAAAAATAAATCTTAGATAGAGAGATTAAAGGTTAAAATATAAATATTTAAATAAA